>NC_056750.1:396680747-396940747 GCF_019279795.1 Protopterus annectens
GTGGTGAGCGAAGGAGCAGAGGTTAAAGAAGTGGGGAGGTTGTTCCAGTTTCTGGTTATGTTGTGGGAGAACAGGGCCCCTCTTGCGGTGTTATTGGCTTTGGAGATACAAAGGAGTGTTTTTTCTGAAGAGCGAAGGGGGAGATTTGAGAAGTACTTGGTTAGTAGTTGGTTAATAGATGGGGTTTTGTCAGGGTAGTTCAAGATCTTGTAGGCAAGTGTTAATTGGTGGTAGTTCAACTGTTGTGGAAGTTTTCTAGCCATTTCAGTTGATGTAGTGCCTGACAGTGGTGGGTCCTGTAGCTGGAGTTATTAGCAAATCTGGCGATTTTATTGTAGCAAGACTGAAGTAGTTCAAGGTCATGTTTTCTTGTCAGGGTAAGGATAGGTGCGGCAAACATAAGGGTGGATAGCAGGTGAGTTTGGGCAAGAATAATCCGTGCCTGATCAGTTAGAAATTTTTTGTCTCTATAAAGTGTGCCCATTTTTTGTGGACCTTTTTGATTGTTTGTGAGATGTGGACATCAAACAGTAGTTTGTTGTCAATTTCTACACCAAGGAGTTTAGTGTGGTCAGTTGGAGTGATGTTAGTCCCGTTCTTGGATGTGACTGTGAAAGGGTGATGGTTACATTTGGATTTGTTGGGGGCGAATATGAGTAGTTTGGTCTGGTTGGGGTTTAGAATGAGCTGGATATGGGTGATCCAGTTTTCTACCGAAGTGAAGGATTCCTGAGTGAGTTTTTGAAGGGTAAGGAGGGATGGTGCGGAACAGATGAGAGTTGAATCATCTGCATATTGAATGAGTGAAGCATGTTGGGTGGTGGTATGTAGGCTGTTAGTAAATATGGAGAAGAGTAGGGGACCTAATATTGATCCCTGAGGCACTCCTATTGTGGTTGGGAGTAAGGGAGATAGAGTGTTTTTCCATTGGACAGATTGTTGTCTGTCTGACAAGTAGCATTTGAACCATGCTAAAGTTGAAGGGGCAAAGGATAGGGAGGACATGGATTCTAGTAGCATGGAGTGTGATACCATGTTGAATGCCTTGGACAAGTCTAGGAAAATTGCTGATATGAATTTGTTATTGTTTCTGTGTAGGTTAACTGTATTTATTAGTAAGCACTTTCCTCTACTGTTAATACATAGACTTCTTCAGACAAAATAAACTCCATACACTCTCATTTAAAATACCCTCCCCAAGAATGTTGTCATCAACATAAAGTCAAAAAAAGTCACATCTTCCCCTCTCATTTAAAGTGACAACAGCACTAAATATTGAATAAAAAAATCAAAAACAATTAATATATATACTAAGTGTGAATAAAAATCAATAAGTCAAATGTTGTACCTCCACAATAAAAGTAAAAATCTATCTATCCAAAGATTTAAGTTTCAGTATACATCTCAAAGCACAATGCTCATTTAGACCAGGGTGAATGTAGGCATTCAGTTGGAGCTGCCACATAAGTTCCCTTTCCTCTAATTTAAAGGACCAAGGGCCCCCACGAATTCCCTTACAGACCTGCTCAATGACCAAAAATACAAAAGTGTGTCCAGGACATGCTATAATGTGTCTGGCCAAAGCATTAGAGTGATTCTGTTTCTCAATGTCATGTAAGAATTCATACATCCGCTGTCTGAGATGTCTCTCAGTTTTACTGATGTAGGAACATGACTTACATCTAGCCAGATAGACAACACCCATTGTGTCACAACTGAATTTGCCACAGAGCACAAATTTCTGGTCATTAACTCTAAAATCCCTGTTTTTTCAGACTGACACCCCTTTTAAAAATAAAATTAGGTCTATCCCCCAATTTGCCCATGATAAGGGGGTCCTCACAAATTAGACCCTAATTTATTGTGACTATTTCTCTCAAAAAAGGAGCTTCTACAGAAAAAGATGCGATGAAACTCATGTTAAGCACACTTGTTTTGGTTGACAGTGACATCCTCTCATCATTCATGTCAGTCAGGAAAAGGGGAGTTTCATCCTGCCTACCATGATTTTAAATGGGTTTAAAGAGACCCGATCTTCTCTTGTTGGTGACTTCCAAAATTACCTCATCGATTAAAGATCGAGGGTAGACCCTTCTCAAAAGCATATGCTTAAGAAGTTCACATTCCAATTGGAAAGTCCTGTCTAAAGTGGACATCCTAGTCGCTCGGATTAGTTGTCCCTTAATGACAGCTTTTTTCTGATGTTGAGGGTGGGAGCTATCAAAATACAAGAAAGTGTTAGAATAAGTAGGTTTTTTGTAAATACTGGCCAAATACCTCTTATTGACACTGTCTTTGGTGATAAAAAACATCAAAAAAGGGGATGTTATCCAAACTGAAATGGAAAGTGAATTTCAGAAAGGTAGTGAGACCAAAATGAAACTCACAATCTCATCCACTGCATTATGGTCTCCCTTAAACATTATAAAAATGTTGTCCAAATAGTGGGTGTACCACTATACCCTGTTATTAAAATATCAGCTTTAAATAACATTTCTCTTTCCCAAAAGGCCAGAACACAGTTAGCAAATCTCCCACCACATGGGGACCCCATGGCCACCCGTTGTTTGCAAGAAAAATTCTTTGTCAAACATGAAAAAATTGTTAGACAAAACTATCTCCAAAAGGAATTTGATCAAAAAAATTTCATCATTGTCAACATTCCCTCCATGCAAAAAGGCCCTCACCCAACATAGACCTAATTCTTGTAGTGTCACTGTGTAGAAGTCTTTAATATCTATAGTCAAAATGTTGCAAGTTCCATCAAAGTCCAAGGAAATTAGGGAGTGTAAAAAATGCCATCAGTCCTGGCAAATTTGTGTCTCCGCCCCTAAATGTTTTTTCAACTTGGAGTCAAACAATTTGGCACAAGCATAAGTGATGGACCGTCTTCCATTGACAGTGGGGTGTGATGGTGCAGTTTTAAGATTTTTATGGATCTTAGGTAGACCAAAAAAGATGGGGATTACAGGAGCTGACATGTCCAAGTAGTTGTAAATATCAATGTCAATAGTCTCCTCAATAAACAGATCATTGAGGAGAGAATGGATTTGTCAATAAGCACCATTCACCTCATTTAAGGACACCTTCTCATAAGCATCTGTGTGGAGGATGTCCAAAATTCTCCTTTTGTAATCGTCCTCATCCATAAAAATCAACCCCCCCCCTTTGTCAAGTTTCATGAGACGTACTTGCTGCATCCTCAAATTATCAATAGCCTGCTTTTCTTCCCTAGTAAGATTGAAACTGTCATACCTAGGAAGACTTTAAAAGATTCCCAAAAATAAATTTACCCTACACACACATTTACATTTGCCAGGGGTGAGGTTCAAACCTCTATATAACAATCTTTTCAGACAATTATGTTACGCATTTACCACATGCACCACTGTCCTTACATGGTTTAGGGTTGGCAACAGGTACTTCTAAGGTGGATGATATCGGCAGGACTACTAAAGTCAGGCACTGAGATGTGTACTTGGTGCAAATGGGGCCAAACTCTTTGAGGTACAGACATACATATGTAGACATATATAAACACACAAACACTTGCCATGGATGAGATTCAAACCCATACCTATGTAGTTATTTCTAATACATTGTTCTGCATTTATGGCACGCGCCATGGAGTTTACATGTTGGAGAGCTGTGCCAAGGTATCTTTGAAGGTGAGTAACATCAGCAGCAGTGCTAAAGGAGGGGTAAGGGGAGAGTAGTATGTGTGAATGTCCATAAAATCAGGTATCATCAAAGACACACACTCTCTCTCACACAAATGCACACAGTTTCACAGTTGCCATGTCTGGGATTAGAACTCCGACCTAACTAATATGCTACTCTATAGTATTACGCAGCTATCGCAAGCCCCATGGAGCTTATATGTTGGAGAGCTGTCCAAAGGTATCTTTGAAGGTGAGCAGTATCAGCAGCAGTGCTAAAGGAGGGGTAAGGGGAGAGTAGTAAGTGTGAATTTCCATAAAATCAGGTATCATCTAAGACACACACTCACTCACACAAACACACAGAGTTTCACAGTTGTCCTGTCTGGGATTAGAACGTCTAACTAACTAGTATGCTAAACTATAGTATTACGCAGTTATTGCAAGCACCATGGAGCTTATATGTTGAACAGCTGTCCAAAGTTATCTTTGAAGGTGAGTAACATCAGCAGCAGTGCTAAAAGAGGGGTAATGGGAGAGTAGTAAGTGTGACTGTCCATAAAATCAGGTATCAAAGACACACATACTCTCTCACACAAATGCACACATTTTCACAACTCCTACCTAACTAGTATGCTACACTATAGTATTATGCAGTTATTTCAAGTGCCACAGAGCTTATAGGGCTTGCAGTTGCCCAAAGGGTTATTTCAAGGTGACCGACATCAGCAAACATGCTAAAGTAGGGCAATGGGAGGTCTAGTGAGTGTGAATGACCTCAAAATCATTAATCTCCACACACACACACACACACACACACACACACACACACACACACACACACACACACACACATACACACACACACACAGTTGCCATGTCTGGGAATAGAACTCCTACCTAGTTTTCTACACTACAGTATTACACATGTATAGCAAGCACCATGTAGGTTATAGGGCTGAAACTTGGCCAGAGGGTTATTTCAGGGTGACTGACATCAGCGGAAGTGCTAGTATGGGAAATGGGAAGTGCAGTGCGTGTACGTGCCATAAGTTATTCCTCTGGAAACACACACACACACATATAGACACGCACAAAACTTTACAATTAACAGGACGGGTTTACAAATGCTAGATGAATACTGATTTGTACTATCGTGTTACACAGTTATCATAAGCACCAAAGACACTATAGGGCTGAGGGCGAACAAAAGGAATGTCTACAGTGATTGACATCAGCACATCATGTGATATCAGCCAATTGGATGTGTGGTGGGTGGGAAAGTCCTCATAATGGATAATTCTCTGTCAGTGTCTGTCTCTCTCTTCCCCACATCTCTGTGTGTGTATGTTTGACATATTATAGTATGTTGGTCTTGGATATGTGTGAGTATTCCTACCAATGTGTGTGCAAAGCATGAATGGTGCACAATTTGGTGTGTGTGCACAGACATCTGCCAATGACAAATAGGTATAGTCCACTCTGTTGTCAGACATGGGCTTCATTTCTCTAAGTGTAAGAGCATGTCCAGTATGACCTTCGGTATTGTGTGTGTGAATCCATTCCAGGTAGGTTTGTACTCCAATACAGGGTTTGGTGTTCTACAACTACAGCTAGCAACCTGTTTCTGCATGATATCTGTAGATAGGCTGACAATACGGAGTCACAATGGATTCATAGGTTGGTACTAGGCTATCAGCCCTATGGCCTATACAAGCCTAGCCATAACAATTCCCTGAATATTTCTTCCCACAATATTTACTTCCCTGGACCCCTGTCTAGCAGGGCGACTGACATGATCCCTGGGGTGAATTTCCTATCTCCCATCCAATCATCAAGGTTCCTTTTGAAGAGGGCGAAGGAGGCGCTCTGCTTGACATGTATGGGCAGTCTATTCCAGAGTATGGGTAGTCTCTGGGTCAGGAACCTATCCCTTCAGCATGTTTTGTTCATTGTGATGACAAGGTTTAGATCCCTGGAGCATGTACCTGTGAGAGATTGGGATTTCTTTATGTGGAGCATGTTCAACAGTTCAGGGTTTGACATGGCCTTGTTATGTTAAGCAGAGATCACCTCTGAGTAGACGATATGCCACAGAGTATAGCTGTTGTTTTTTTAGATGGTCAGGATATGGCATCTGCTTTAGGCCTGTGATTCATTTATTGAGGTATTTCTGTGGCCTTTCCAGCTGTTGCAGATGTCTTGTGAGGTACATACCAAACGGGGTGTTATACTCTATAATGAGTCTAATGAGGGATGAGTACAATCAGACAATGACCTCCTTTTTTCTGGATGAAAAGCCCTTAGTGAAAAAGTGTGCCACATAGAAGGACTTCCTGACTGCTGTGGTGATGTGGTTATCAAAGATGAGACCGCTGTCCAAATGTGTCCCTAAGTCTCTCATCACACTTGTGATGTTTAGTGTACTGCCACCTATGTGGTAATTCATGGGTACATGTTTTTTTTCCAAAGGGGATAACTATACATTTCTTGGCATTAAGCTTGAGCCCATGGCTCTGGTACCAGGCATCTGTTTCTGTAAGGCCCTTTTGTAGAATATCCACATCATTTGGGAATTCAATAATGGCTCCCAGTTTGCAGTCACCTGCGAACTTTGCTAGCCACAGTCCCTTAGTGTTGGCCTGTACTTCAGAGAATTAGATGCCAAACAAGAGTGGTCCCAGGGCTGAACCTTGAGCTACTCCACTTGTCTAGGAGCTGGATTTGGAGTTGGATACTTTTACAGTCTGGGTTCTGTCAGTAAGCCAGTTGGCAACCCATCGAGTGATGTAGGGATATATGCCCAGCTTAGTAAGTTTACCTATGATTCCAGAGTGGGGGATGATGTCAAAGGCCTTGGCGAGGTCCAGATAGGCTGTGTGGACTGCCTTACCCTCGTCCACAGCTCTGAAGACTGATTCAAAGAAGTCAATCAGGTTCAGGAGACAAGATAGGCCTTTCATGAACCCAAATTGGGTGGGGTCCAGTGTTTGGAGGTTGCCAATGTCTTTGTTTATAAGTTCCATGATAATGCATTCCATGCCCTTGCAGATCAGGCTTGTCAGACTGATGGGATGGTAGTTCCCAGGATCCAAGGTGGATCCCCCCTTGTGGAGTGGGATAGCTGTAGCTGTGCACCATTCAGTGGGCACGAAGCCTGAGGTGAGGCTATGATTAAACATGACACTTAGGTGAGGTGCCAGTTCATTTTGTAGTTCATGTAGTATACAGCCCTGGATGTCATCTGGTCCCATGGATGCTGTATTCTTTGCTTTGGAGAGTGCGGCTTCTACCTGTGTGGCCAGTATTACCAGAATTTGGCAATTTTTTGGTATTGAGATGGGCCCTTTAGGGGGTGAGAGGGGGGTGAAGTTGGCAGAAAATCGATCTGCCAGGATAATGGCAATATCCTTGGGATCAGTATATTTAATGCCATTTTGTTGAAGCTCAGAGCAGATCTGAGCATTGCTATTTAGATTCTTGACATAACTATAGAATGCCTTGTGGTTGTCTTTGGAATCTTTGGCAATTTTATTTTTGTAACTAGCTTTTGAGGATTTTATGAGGGATCTCAACTTCTTTCTGAGGCTGGTGAGGGAGTTTTTTGTATTCTGGGATTTTCCTCTTTTCTGCAACAGATTCTTCCTTCTGTTGTATAGTTTGTTTATAGCAGGGGACCACCAGATTGGCTTCTTTTTTTTTTGGAGGAGAGCATCTTGGTTCTATTTGTGATGGCACGATTCATGCACGAGTGGATGTGATCGTACAGTGCCTTAGTGTAGGATTCAGCAGTCAAACTTTCAGATCCGGTCTGCATGGATGTCATGAAGTTTGTCACTTCTGACTTTAGTAGCATGGAGTTGGCTTTGGAGAAGTTTTTTACGGAGGTTTCCTTACTGGGGGGTGGGGGTGGGATATGGATGTCAAGGGTGATTTTCTTATGGTCAGACCTGACCAATGAGGGAGTGACCACTGGTGTGGAGCATATATCTCTCATGTTGGTAATGACCAGGTCTAGGATACTGGAGCTCCTGGTGGGACAATAGATTAGTTGATCCAGGGCATTGGAATTTATGAATTCCAAGAACCATTTGGAAAAGGTGTTGGTACCCGAGTAGTTTTCCCAGTTAATGGCAGGGTAGTTGAAATCACCCAGTATTAGGGTGTTTGGTTGTATCTTAATATTTTTCGGTATGTTTAGAAAAGTGTAGTGAGAATCTTGGGGCATGGTGGGGGATCTGTAGCAAGCTACAGTTTGGATTGCAGTCTTACCTAGTGTTAGTTGCACCTGGAGAATTTCATATGCATTGTGTTGGGCAACTAGCCTTGAGGTTTGAATATCCTTGGTGAATATGGACACTCCTCCACCTTTAGTGTTTCGATCTTGGTTTTGTGGCGGAAAAGTGTGGTAAGAGTTGTAGCCTGGTATTGCAGGGGTGCTCTCTGGAGCCTTGAACTACTGTACAGATATCAATGCTCTCCATTTTTAGGAGTGCCTCAAGAGAGTGCATTTTGAGGTTTAGACGTCTAGCATTGAGTAGCATTACCTTCAGATTTTGCATGCTTGTATCTGTTATGGTGGTGGTTTTGTCCTTTTAACCTTGCCTAAAAAAAGGCACTATAGAGGTGGCAACACCTTTAGCCAGTAACCTGAATCCCAGGGGTGACAGGTGCAGACCATCTCTGGCAAAGCATCGTGGTTGGTCGATCATGTCTTCCCAGGCAGACAGATGCTGGATCCCCTTTGAATGACACCAGAAGCTTAGCCAATTGTTGAAGTCAATCATTTTATCCTTATACTGTGGTATCATTCTGGGTGAAGGCAGGACGCTACTCAGGGCTAGGGTCATACCTGCCTGGGCCACATGATCTGGGAGCTCTTCTATGTCTCTTTTCATGTAGTTCAGGGAGGTACGTCTCAAGTCATTCACTCCAACATGGACAATGACAGAGTCGTATTTGTACATGTTGTGGCGTGACTTGAGTGCATGCATTATGTGGTGGATCCCAGCACCCGACAGGCAGTTGACTAATTTTCTCCTTGTTCAGCCTGGTGAGTGGGACATCAGTGTGCCTGACTATAGAGTCACCTTTGACTAAAGTGTTGGGTACATTGTCTTGCCTTAGGGGCTGTTGTTGGGTGGCACACTAGTCTAGTGTTGTGAGCTATATGACAGATAGTGGGATACTGTAACTATTGTTGTCTGTGCTGCTTGTGTTACATGGTTGGTGTTAGCCAACATATGTACTGTTTTACACTGTGAAGTATTATGTCATCAACTACTGACAGATATACTTATTTGCTCACAGTTATTTCCTGGGAAATACAAGATGAATGAAGCTGTATCCAGTATTGTGGTCCACAGCCTACATATTCTTGCACACTCATGCCATTCTGGAGGGGTAGCTGCAGACACTTGCTGATGGGTCTGTGTAAATGGTCCAGCACCTTGATACTATGGTGGCTGAGGATCCCCTTCTTGTACATATATCGACATAACAGAATGGCCATATCCTGCTGTGGCCATACCTCTCAGCTCTACAGATTCACCCAGGTTACCCAGAGGCAGGACTCCTATATCTGGTCAGTTCCCCTTCACATTGTAGTTTACGAGCAGGTTTGTAGCCACCCATTACTGGGTTTGCAGGCAGGGGTAGTATGGGCACACATCAGAGTTTCAGACTTCACACACTCCATGACGTCCATGCTTCTACACCCACCACTCTGTTATTCTATCCTCTTCCTAACATTATGCAAGCGATATCTGCGAAGTATCCCTACAGTTGGACCTTCATCCCAGTGGCATTTAGGGGTGGTCCACAGTTCATGCAGTAGGACATGGTTGGCATGCTACTGGGATTTGTCAACATGACCTTGCATTTGTGTTTTGTTAGCTGTGTTATGTTGTTAGTTGGGACCCCATGAGATACCATACATTGGCATAGGCCTTTGACAGAGAACTGTAGGCCATTTGGTAGTGATGCAAGCCATCTATAGCAGGCCAGTGTATTCTGTCACTCCTACATTCCCAGGCTGTGAGCCACTGGATTCCCCTGGGGTGACAGGGTAAGTGTGCAAGGTATTAATGGCAATAGTTCCTGTCCATATGAATCCATTGGTCTGGATGCAGGCAGGGTTCTGCTTACAGCTAGGGACACACCTGCATGGGACACCTCTTGAGCATGCTGCATTCTGTGGTTATTCCCATACAGAAGTGGGGTCATACTGTACTCATTCCCAACAGCAAGGATATGACCTGTAATAAATCTGTGGCTGATGGTGGGGTGAGCTGAGTGCATGCGTGATATGAAAGCTACTTGCAGCTGACTCACATATATACCTGGGACATTCCCCTTATGATTGGCTAGACTACATCAGTATTCCATACTACACAGACAACTAATGTGCTGCTAACCTGTATGTACAATTCCAAAGTTGCGTGCAGTTGACAGTTACATTTTATGTACTCTGTCTAGGGTACTTCCACCTGTGTACTGTGTGTAAGTCTGGGCCTACATTCATGGCATGTCCATATTTCAGATGGTGACAGATGACATCTGGACAGTGAGTATGGACGACTGCTGACATGGGTATTGCTTTAGAGCATTGTGGTTGGCAATGCAGTTGTTGTTACATGGCTCTGTCATCCACAGCATGGCCCATAGGCCACAGAGACACAACCCTCCATACCTACATGCTGACCACTTCCAGACAATATTGAACACACAGCAACCTAACACACGGACGCCTGCATATTGTGTACATGCAAAAATCTATCCTGTAGATTGGGCCAGCTCAGATAATCTGCCTCCACTGTTATTACACCTCATACTTACATGTTACTGCATTTCTACATAGGATTGTGGAGGGGGGGGGGTGGGCACACCTGACAACTGCAAACTGTACTGGTATTTCAGGTACTCCATTGGCTTCCATTTCATTTTGTATTCTGACCTATCATGCAGACTAGAAGCATATCAGTAGAGTACAGATCTTGGGTTTTATTGATCTACATTTCTGTTTCAGACTTCTTACCCTTCAGAACTAACATACAACTGCCAGACCTGTTGTAGTCTGCCTGTGTAGGCCTGGAGGGGAGGGCTGTTAACCATTGCCATCAATTGGAGGCCTTAGCCGAGGCTTTCTTTATGCTCATCTACACTTGTCCTGCTGGCTGAGGCTGGTGGTGGGTATGTTAGCCTCACTGACATGCATCTGTGTGTCCTATGGACACACATTTGGGCCAGCACATGTACTGTAGTGGGATTTGTCAGCTTGTCTAGTACTGCCTAGTATTTTGACATCAGTATTTGTTATGGATTTCATGCTGCCCATATAGGTGTCCTCTATCTGCTGCCATCCCATTCAGCCACCCAATTCCCTTGCATGCTCATGTCCATACCATAGATGCAACTATCAGAACATACTACTCCATTCAGCAACTGATAGGAAGAGTGACTTACCTTGTGGCTGTGCCAGTACTGAGGACGGTGGTGCTGGAGGACGGACTATGTTGGATGCACATAGTACACTCCCTATACATGGTAAAGCACAGGTAGTGTCATGTTTGGCATCCCTTTTACTGTATGTGCGAGTCAGAGAGAGATGTCATTCCCTGGGTCCTTACCATGTCAGTGTATGTGCTATGTGTTGCCGCTTTGCCAAGGCCTGGGCATACTGGGCACGCCTCCTTCTGCCTACATGGGCAGGCTTAGGTAGTTCCTCCTCCAAGTCGTTCTGTGCCTGTGATGGCCTCAGCAATGGTGGGGGGCTGTGTGGCCTTGTCCTGTGCTGTTTCCACAGGATCATATTGTGTAGCATGGCACATACTATGAACATTTGTGTACATGCCGGTGTAGAGTACTGCAAGGCTCCACTGGATATGTCCAGGCAGCAGAACCATGTCTTGAGCATCCCAAATACACGCTCTATTATGATTCTGGTTTGTGTGCCTCATTATGGAGTTCTTGTTCAGGTGTGTGTGCATTTCTGAGGGGTGGCAACAGCCATGGCTCCAGTGCGTAGCCAGCATCCTCCACTAGGTGGCCATATGGGATGCCCCCACTGGCAAATGACTGATACAGCTGTGTCATATGCCAGATGTTGGAGTTGTGATAGCTTCCAGGGCTGCCACCACACACATTCAAGATAATGCCCTGGGCATCGTACATGACCTGGCAGTTGATGGAGGGGAAGCCCTTGTGGTTTATGTAGACCCTACCCTGCTTGCCAGGTGATGCTTTGATGTGTATGTGCATGCACCCACTACCTCAGGGTATTCTGCTATTTGGTGGAAGAGACACATATTGCTGGTCAATGCCTCACAGGTGTTCAGGAAATGTATGGCATGGCATCCAGGAACTGGTGGAGTACCCTGGATGCTGATGTCTGTGAGAACTCCATGATATCCCCAGTTACCCTTTGGAAGGTACCAGTTGCTTGTATTCTTAAGCCTACACAAACCTTGGTATCCACTGGGATGGGTTCCCCTCTGTTGGTTCTGTGTGTGAGGCGTGACCGGCACAGCTCAACAATTTGCTGTAGAATGTCTATGTCCACCATATAGCTCTCCACTATCTTGATGTATGAGAACGACAGCAGCCCCTAAAATTTTTTTAGTTTTGTCAGGTAAAATTTCCCCATCTGTGTACACCGGTGGTGTAGAGTTTGTGGGAAAAAAACAGACTGGAAGGTGTTTACATAGTTTATAGTATTGTGCTAGGCTGTTCCATGTGTAATTGGCTGATTCTGATATATTTCACCTGCCAGCTATGCTAGTTTTCCTTGATTGCCTTCCTACTGCTGTTTTCCCTTTCCATTGCCTTCTCGTTTAAGCCCCAAGGCACGCCGCACATACCCAGTGCTCAGATGTGACCAGAGCTACTATTTCCTGTTTTTTTTTTGTTTGTTTAAAACCCAGTGTGCGACGCGCACACCTGTTTAGGCAATGAACATTGCTAGGCAGCCTCAGACACACCCCCTTCCTTAGCTGTGCTAAGATAAGGGCAAACATGGGCCACAGAGCTCCAATAAGTTTACAGCATGCATGACACTCCCCCTAATGAGGTCATCTACCTCTTAGACTTAACAATGTTGCAATGCTGTTGCTGCACCTACACGGTAGGGTGCAAGCTAACACTGAGAGGAAATCTGTGATTCAGTATCAATCCCCTTATTTGCATAAAACAGAATGCTAATTCATAGTTACCACACTCACACTCAGCCTTCCCCCTTAGCAACCACTATTCCCTGGTATTGTTGTCTTATGCATGCCATTGACTATTATGGCAAAATGCTGATTTGGGTTTAAAAACTTATTTCCAACTTTTTTTCTTATTTTTGGGCCGATCCCGTTTGCGCACCACTGCCCTACGCTTATATGGCACAGATCTTCAAAAAAAAAAAAAAAAGTTGTTTTTTTATAATTTTGCAACTATTTCTCATGCCAATGGCCATTGATTTGGCCATTGGCATGGCTAGTACATTGAATACATGCTTTCATGTCTCCGTTTTGTAATTTGCAGAAATGCATTTCTGCAGGTTACACTATTCCTGCACAGACGCCTGCCTACTTCCTGGATCGCTAATTCACCTCATTTGCATGTTTTTCACCAGCAAATGAGGTAATTAGCATATAGCAGTGGTGTCCATGCAGGAATAGTGTAGGAGCGCTCGTGCACGTTCCAGGAGCTCGCTCCTGGATCGCTCGCCGGCCATATTGCATGCAGCAGCTCTTGCACTATTCTTGCACTCCATGCAGAGCTTTCTGAATCCGGGGAAGTGTATATTCATAAATATATATATATATATATATATATATATATATATATATATATTTATATCTATCCACATATGTAACTTGTGCACACATACTTTCATATTTTGTTTATTTATTTACATGTTTGAATACCATTGGTAAAGATCTAAACAACAGAGCATTCACTCATTCAGGTTTTAAGCATAAGACAAAAAGATGCTCTGAACTATATTATTTCTTAGTTGAACAAACTAAATTTTTAAGTTGATTAACAAAATTAACACATAGGCTGAACAAGCTATTTCAATTTAATATTATTTATCATATTTTTGCAGTCTAACTTTACAATATTAATTAACAAGGAAGAAAATAAAAATTCTATTGCATCTCCAAAAACATGTAACAGGTAGAGCAAGCCATAATTAATTCAGAAAGCAAGCAAGAAACTGTCAGAAACATATCATGAAATGTAAGTGAGAGAAACAAAGAAAAAAACGCATATGGTGTGCAAGCTAAAAGGTCTCTTAAATGTGTGTGGAAACAAGATGACATCAGTGATGTGGACACGTCATTATTTTGCTGCCAAAAGCATTCCACTGAACAGCAGCTGTACCACACCTAAAGGACAGCAGGCATGTGGCACAACAAATGAAATAAATATACCCAGGTTGTACCACATCTAAAGCACAGCCACACAAGCATGTGGCACAACAAATGAAATAAATATACCCACGTGCACCAGATACTGCCCCCTATATTTTATAGTTAGCATACAAATGCACATTAAAATAGAACACAAAACAACACACATCTTAATAAGACTTCCCATAATGATGTTATTCATTGTCACCAGTGTCAAAATGTTGTCTCACCTGTTTGGCCACCACAAAACTGGGAAGAGTGAATAGCTCATAGGTAGAATGTATTTCTAATACCTCTTGAGCCTAGTTACATGAGAGAAAAGATATACTTGTTCAAGATCCATTATCCTTGTCAGTCTGCTTCTAGCAGAAGATCTAAACAGCCTATGAGGATAGATCATCCTGCTCTATGTAGCACCACACCACCTACCTTTAAAAAAAGGTTTGCCAATGTCAGCTGCCTCGCATATCTCACTTGCACTTTACATCTCTGTCTTAATAACTGAAAACATATCCCCTCCGCTATGTAGACTATCTGATAGCACACAGAATGTGCTTGATACCTAAACAGAGAAGGTTCTGAACAAAAACATCCTTTTTTTCACAATGGATATCTTTGGCTGCATGGGAACAGGAGGAATAATCTAGCTCTCTGTTCTTAAATCCACAAATTTGGGACACTGGTCCCATGGCCGTTCTCCAGAAGTAATGTTAAACATTGTATTGTACTGTGGCAGGTTTCCATACACAAATTAAGTATTTTCACACTTCACTTACTGAACCCAAGTAGGTTTTAACAGAAAATGAATCATAAGTATGGTATGAGTCATAGAAGTATGTTCACTATTGAAGTATTGACTTTCCTTCAAAAAGAGTAATCCTAACTGACCCTGCTTTGCCAGTTTTGACTGCACCTTATCTCTAATTTTATTCTGATTGTTATTGAGTTTATGACCTGCTGTGCCTGTGAGCCATCTTACAGGTTCATAGAGTGTTACTAGGCCAATGCTCCTAGGGTCGTTATAAGCCTAGCCATGTAAAAAACATGTATACCCTAATTGACCATAGTTAGATGGTTGTTGTTAGCAGAAAAACTCTATGATCAGCAACAACTACCCCTGTCTATGAGAGACATAGGTGCCACACCCAGGGTGAATTCATGGTCACCCAATCCAATTGTCAAGGTTGTGCTTAAATGGGGTCATTGAGGAGCTCTGCTTCACATGAAGTGGGAGCTTACTCCAGAGGAGTGACAATCTCTGGGAGATAAATCTGTCTCTCTGACATGTTTTATTAATGTCACAGGCTAGGTTGAGATCCCTGGAGAGAGTGACTCTTGTCCCATTTGATTTGTGGATGTGCAGCATTTCCATTAGGGCAGGGTCAGACACTGCTCTGTAGGCCAGGCACAGGTCACCTCTCAGCAGCCAGTATGATACATAGTACAGTGACAGGGCTTTCACACTTTTCATGTAAGTCACATTTTGGAGGCCCTGGATTCTCTTGGTTATATATGTATATATATACATATGTATATATATATATATATATATATATATATATATATATATATATATACAGGAAGGGGCACTGTACTCGATTAGTGATCTGATACGGGTCAAGTACAGCAGAGTTATAACTTCCTTAGTCTTGGATGTGATGTCCTTATTTATGAGATGTGCAATGTAGAAGGCTTTTCTTACCACTATAGACACATGGTGATTGAAGTTTAGATTGCTGTCAACCTGAGTTCACAAGTATCACACCACTGGGTTTGCACTTACAGGGTTGCTATCTACATCATAATTAGCAGGGGCTACTTCTTTCCCAAAGTGGATAATGAGGCATTTTTTTTGCATTTAGTTTTAGCCCGTGACTTTGGCAGCAATCATTTGCCTGTGTCAGCCCCTTCTATAATATGTTTATCATTGGGAGAATCAATACTTTTGCCTGGACTTCAGAGAAATAGATTCCAATCAGTAGAGGGCCCAGCACAGATCCTTGTGGTACCCCGCTGGTAACTGATTTACTGGTGGAGGTGGACTCCACAACTTTGATAGTGTGCTTTCTGTCAGTGAGCCAGTTGGCTACCCATCTAGTGATGTATGGGTCAGTCTCCAGCTGGGAGAGTTTGTCAAGGATTCCTGAGTGGGGGACTGTGTCAAAAGCCTTGGCTAAACCAAGATAGGTGGTATGTACTGCTTTGCCTCCTCCAGGGCTTTGGTGACTTTTTCAAAGAAGTCTACCAGGTTTAATAAGCAAGATCTACCCTTTATGAAACCTAACTGGGTTGGGTCAAGAGTTTGAAGGTCATCTGTGTCCTTTTAAGGTCCATGATGATTCTTTCCATGGTCCTGCAGATAAGGCTGGTTAGGCTTATGAGATGATAGTTTCCTGGGTCAGTTGATGGACACACCCCCCCTTTGTACAAGGGGATTATTGTTGCTGTTCTCCAGTCTGCCGGAACAAAGCCAGGGCTCAGGCTATAGTTAAAACAGTAGCAAGTGGTTCTGCTAGGTCTTCCTTTAGATTGTTTAGTAAGCAACCTGTGATGTTATCTGGTCTCACAGAGGCCATGTTTTGGCCTTGGAGAGTGCTTGTAGGACCTGTTCTTGGGAGTTACTGGGTACAGGACTGGTGTCAGGAATGCTTTGATGTATGGCTGGTGTGGACAGGGGAGTGAAGTTATTGCCAAATCTGTCAGCTAGTAGGTTGGAAATTTCCTGAGGTTCAATGTGAGTGGTACTGTCCACTGTAATTTCAGCACACAGCTGGGCATTCCCTTTTAGGTTTTAAACATAGTAGCTAAATAATAGCTTATCTAAGGATGCTAATTTAGTCTCGTAACTGGCCTTAGAGGACTTTACAAAATATCTGATTTTCCTGCTCAAGTTGTGGAGGGTATTCTTCTTCTGCTGAGTAAGTTCCCTCTTCTGTATGGATATCAGTTTCTTTCTTTTGTTATATAACGTATTTATACTTGCAGTCCACCAGGGTGGCTTGTTTTTATGCGAGGACCTGGTTTTAGTCCTGTGAGGTACAGCTGAGTCAACACATTTGTTTAAGTGGATATACATGGCATTAGTGTACTCTTCTGTATAGGAGTCATTGTTGACTGTATTAGTAGGGGCTTTGAAACTTTTATACCACTGCTTAGTATGTTATAGTATGCTTTTGAGAAATTTTTCATTTTTTTTTTTTTTGTTTTTGCTGCTGTGGGGGTGTCAGATCTGAGCTTTACTTCAAACAATACTGATTTATGGTCCAACATTACCAGGGAGGGCAACATACAGGGGGAAGTGCAGTAAACCCCATGTTGGTGAGCACTAGGTCTAGGACATTTGAACCCCTTGTGGGGTGCAGACCAACTTTTCTAGGGCATTTAAATTAACAAAATCCAGGAACATCATAGCAAATGTATTTGTGCTCATGTTAGTTGCCCAGTCAATGGAAGGATACTTGAAATCTCCCATGACCAAGGTGTTTGGTTGTATACGGTGTGACTCCAGCAAGTCACTATAGGAAATGAGATTCTCCTGCTTCATGGTAGGGGACCTGTAGCTAGCAATGATGTGGTAGGATATCTTGCCTACAGTTATTTGGACCTGGAGTAGCTCAAAACAGTTGTACTGTTTTACTAGTCTTGAGGTGTATTTGGATTTAACAAAGATGATTACACCTCCAACTTTGGTTCTTTCACGCTCATTTTGATCTAAACATGTGAAAGGTATTGCAGCCATGTACGCCTGTGGTGCTCTCTGTGGCCTTGACCCAAGTCTTAGTGAATGCACAGATATCAACATCTTCCAAAGTAAGGAGTCCTTACAGGGAGTGCAGTGTACTGTTTAGACTCCTAGCATTAAGCAGCATGACCTTGAGGTTGTCTCTAGTGGAGTTCTTTAGGTTGGAAGTTTTGTTGTTTTCACATTGCCTAAAAAAGCCATTATGGAGGAGGCAAGCATTTCTGCCAATATCCGAAAGCCTTGAGGGGACAGGTGAAAGCTATCTCTGGCAAAGCAGTGTGGTCTGTCAACCATGTCTTCCCAGGCTGTCAGATACTGAATCCCCCAGCAGTGACAACAGAAGCTAAGCTAATTACTGAAAGCAATCATTTTTTGCCTGTATTGTAGCATCATCCAAGGTGAAGGTAGAATGCTGCTTAGGGCTAGGGACAGGCCTGCCTGGGACACACAATCTGAGAGTTCAGTCATATCTCTCTTCATATAGTACAGAGAGGTACATCTCAAGTCATTCACTCCAACATGTACTATTACAGAATAGGCACGTAAAAATCTACTGCCAATCATTAGCGGACCAGAGTTCCGCTGTGGCTACCCCTAACCGGGAAAAGCCGAAAGACACAACAACAACAACCAACAATAGCACCCTTCAGGATAAATGCAGCACTGCTAAAGTAAATAAGTCCAAGGAAGAAAGCAATAAATATAGCAGTGAAGCAACCAGGTGGCAATCGAACCATAAAACAACTTTTATTGTAACAAAATGGTAAGTGCTTTCGCTAATAGCTTCTTCAGGCCAAAAAGAGACCCACATTAAAAACTCCATTTAAATATAAACATTCAACCAATCAAATCTTGAAAACAATTAGCATAAGCATCTTCTTAAAGTCAAAGCTTCTTACAACATTCCATATAAAAATACCCTAACATAAAAACCTATAAAAAAATATATAATAAAGGTATAAACATATATATATATATATATATATATATATATATATATATATATATATATATATATATATACACATACACACATATATATATATGTGTGTCTACTTCATTTGACTGAAAATACACTGCACTGAAAATGAAATCAGTGGGATCACTTCAATGAAAGCTCACTTCACTAAAACTCATTTGACTGAAACTCATTTCATTGAAAGTTATATATGGCCTTTTCCCCACTGTAGTGCAATCCTGGAGTTAGTATATATATATTAAGGGGGAGGCATAGCCCCCCACATATTATAAACATTTTAAACTATACACATTGATACTTACAAGTGCAATGAATAACTGTTTCCGGAAGAGAATATATAACCAACATATGTGGGGGGCTTCACCCCCCCTTAATATATATACTAACTCCAGGATCGCACTACAGTGGGGAAAAGGCCATATATAAAACTTTTAACTAAATGAGTTTCAGTCAAATGAGTTTTCAGTGAAGTGGTCCTAGTAATTTCATTTTCAATGAAGTGCATTTTCAGTCAAATGCAGTAGACCCATATATATATATATATATATATATATATATATATATATATATATATATATATATATATATATATATCTAAGATATTTCTTTAAAATTTCTTTATATATATATGTATAAACTTATAAAGAAAATGCATTGTAAATGGCTATTTTTCTAGATTTTATGGTAGGCCTCAGAGATGCTTTTCCATTGAGACCAAGACCCTTATAAGCGCTAAGTCTTAAAATCCAGTTCACCTCTTTACTTTCTGTGAAATTCCTAATATCCCCTTCTCTTAGGGTAGGAACATTCACATCTATAACCATAAATTTAAAAGTATGTGAATCACCATGAGAAATCACATGTTTAGAAAGTGCACTAATACCATATTGTGTTGTAATGTTAGAGAGGTGCTCACAAATTCTATCTTTAAGGGGTCTGTCCATTTTTCCTAATTAAAATGAACAACACAGGTCACAAACCACTAGATAAACTACATGTGATGTCTGACATGTAGCTGCCACAGTACACCTAAATTCCTGGCCTGTGTCTGGGTGTATAAAATTTCCATTTGAGTTGATATAGGAACAAAAATTACAGCTACCACGTGCATGGGTAAATGCATTGATAGATGACAAATGTTCACTTCTGTTCCCAGGGTAGTATAACAATCTTTTCAGATTTCGTTTGTTCTTAAATCTGAACTTGGGTACATCACCCACTATTTCCTTAATTATGGGGTCAGCCATTAAGACCCCCCAATTTTTCTTTATAATATCTGATATTGCTTTATTGTCACTAGGGTAGAACATAGGGATTTTTATTTCATTATATTCACAACTTACTTTAGTTCCAACATCTATATTTAATATATCAGCATATTATATCCCTTAGTTTAGTTATATCTACCAGTTCCTTTTGAAGTTCATTTTCTGTATAACCCCTATTCTTAAATTTTTCTTTCAAGATAATTCAGTGTGGAAGCCTTCTTCTGAGGCATTCAACGTTGAAACCCTCACGCCTTGCCCTCTTATAACATTTTTGAATATATATTGGGGATGCATACTTTGCCTTTGAAGCAAAGTATTCCTATAACAACTTTTCTATAAACTCCAGTTTTAACTAGCCCATTGCTTAAATGTTCAACATACACATCCAGGTAAACAATCTTATTAACCGAATATGCCATTGTAAATTTAAGATATTCAGTAACTCCATTTAGCTTTTGAAGGAAATATTCTAGCTCCCCTTGGTCATCTGTCCATATCAAAAAGAGGTTGTCTACAAAACAACGATTAAACGATATATGTTTCCTATAAAGTTCCATGGAGAAAAGTGTGTTAACCTCCCATAATGCTAAAAACATGTTGGCATAACTATTGGCACATGAGGTGCCCATAGCTACACCATATTTTTGTAAGTATATATTCTTATCAAATAGGAACACATTGTTCTCCAAGACTACCTCTAGGAACAGGCAAATCAATTCTATGCATGCTTCACTATACCTAGTGAGATATTCCTAAATGGTATGTAGGAAGGCCCTGAATCATTCTCCGTTTAACTGGGTTGATTAGATCCTGGTCCTGTCAACTCTGTCTCATACCAGCTAGGTACATACCCGTTAAAGGTAGTAAGACATGTACAATGCTCTCTACTGCAAACTGTCACTGAGTTTTCCCCACCCCAGCAATAAAGCAAATCAACAACACTCATGACTTTGAGACCAGCTTTATTAACAAACATGTAAAACATATCAAACATTACCGTACCATAAAACAAGTGGGCACATGATAGAATGCTCACATGTATCACAGACTCTTTAATAACTTCAATAACACATCCCAAACTAGGCTGCAGTGTTAGACCACTCACCATACATGTATTAGGAGCATCCCAACAGTTACATAATCCTGCTCACATAATAATAATGATAGTGCCAACTGAACTCAAAGAGAGGGAAGAAGGGCCCTACCACCCTGAACCACTACTAGATCTCTTCTCCCACCCACAAGGTTGCTCAGCAGCCTACCACCCAAAAACCTAATAAACTATTTCCCTAATAAATCTTGTATCAATAATGACAGCTGCATACCCAATATCAATAAGATGTACACCATCACTAAGGAAGCAGACCAGATCCCTATCTGCAATGTCCCAGTGCTCAAGTACAAAAAGTCCTAAAGCACCAGCTGCACTAGCCACTCTTTGATTACAAAATCTCCTAGTAACCTCCATTGCCTTAAACCTATCAGCACCCCTCCAAATAAACTGGGAAACCATTAACAGATACCTCATTAAAAACATAAGCAGCATCCTTGTAGGTATACTTCCAATATTAGCTCCCAGATGTACGACTAACCCAACCAGATCACCGAATTGCTGTCTTACCTCCTTCATTGCTGGTGTCAATTGACATCACTGCATACCTCGATGACCACACCACTGGACTTGCCACTGCAGTGGATCCTGGCCAAAGGTCACACCCCAGGTCTCACTTCCACTCCTCTAGCAGCACAGTAAATAAAAAAGTGACCCAACATGACTAAAAGCTTCCTTCCTATAAAAGAAAACACACAATTAATATCAATGAATACATATCTTCTCCTTTTACATTTTACTGAATGTCACCCAAAACATCCTAGATCACCATCTATCTGCTCTTTTAATCAACTCCATGGACCTACCTTCCTCAACCAGATCTGAAGCCCTTGCGGTTCTGAATTAAGGAGTGGCATAACTATTGCTTTAACTCCTTGCACTCTGTAGCCCATGCCTCCAGACATAATAAACATACTTCACTCCTTGGCAATACCTCCTGCTTTTCCTCACCCTCCTGATCAGTTTTTGATCATCTTAGCCAAAACAACACTCCCATTGAAGTAATACTGACATCTTCCCACTGCAAATAACCCAACAACTCAATAACTCAGAATGCTCCAATGTGGCCCACAGCACATAACTAAAATAAGAACAAGCCACCTTGTACAAGTCTGCCAACAATAACAGTAAAATATGCTTACCTAAAGGTAGCCCCCTCTCCCCTTTTCTCAGTCACACATTTTACAAACTCTTCAACAACCTCAGTATCCTCCAGTCCTTAGTAACATCCCATAAACCTGCCAAATTCTGCCTGGACACTCAATGCTGCAAGGTGAACCCAAGTTGTCTGGCTGCCTCACCAACCTGTGACTTCTCCACTAAATATCTCAGCGCTATCTCAATTGACCAACTCCTTAAGTTTAATGGCAAACTATTAACAACATGTTTAAAAACAGTCAGAGTCTTACTGTATGCCTTCCTAGTAGCCTCAGACCAGGACTACTGAACCAGCCAACTTACCAGGCTTAACTAATCTCTCACAACTTTCCAGTTAGAATAGTGTATCTTACCTGAGCTCTGGATGCCATCTGATGAAACCTGTCAATCTGGAAGTGGGACAGACCATTAGCCAAAACATTGCAATGGTCAGGAATATGTTGAGCTTTAAAAGTAAGGTTCATGTTTAAACACAGCTAAACAATCTTCCTGAGTAATTCTTGTATCCATCTAGACATCACCATTGTCTTAGCCAACACTTGCACTGCTGAAACGTTATCTAAATGAAATGTCACCTTCTTGTTCCAAAAATCTTCCTGCCACACTACCAATAAGGCCAACATTGGAATCAAATCAAAGAAAATTATATCTTCACAATGTTCATCTGCCCACCTGTCTACCCAGCTTTAGCCAATCACCTGCCACTAAAATAGGCTCCCATACTTAAACAGTTCAAGATCTTGCAAAGAAACCCAGTCATCTTTGCCAAAAAGACACACTGTTAAAGTACTGGAGAAACTCCAGCCAAATAGACAGGGCTTTCTTTACCTGCCTGCCTATCATTACCCAATGATGTTTTTATCTCATGAACCTTGACAAACTGGTCACAGCTCCCGTAACTGATTGACATATGCCTACTGCTCTGCATGCAAAACCTTCATTATCTCATTAATTCTCATCTTTTTCCTCTCCGTCACTGACTCCACCCTACCTCTTCCTTTCTCCACCCTGTCATATGGCAGTTTAAACATTTCCAGGTTTCGGTCAGGCTCTAAATTCAAAAAAGTTAAAGTCTTAGCTGAACCCTCCCCTTTGTCCTTAGACAACACTCTTCTAGCTCCACACACAACTGCTCCAACAACCTCATCTTCTTAATAACTGCCTCCATTCCTTCCCCGATCAGCAAAAAGGTGTCCAGATAATGCACCTCTCCTTGCCAACTGCTGTCTGCTGCCCCATCCAGTGCAATGGTATGGTGAACTTTTTAAAAGTGGCACATGTGACTGCAAAGCCCATAGGGACTGACTTGATGAAATAAAACTTCTGATTGAGATGCATGCCCAAGATAGGCCAATCCTAATTCCACACTGGTAATAACTTAAAGGTGGACTCAACATCCAACTTTGCCAACCAGGGATCATTGATTTGTATGACAACTCTTACTGACATGTCCAAACATGAAAACTGAGCCTTGACATCTGCCCTATCAATATGGCCATTGCCAGAACCATCTTCTGGCAAAGAAAGTGATGTATTAACCTGAATTCCCCTAGGGACTTCATGGCAGCAATCCCAACAGGGATATTCAATATGTGCTAAACACAGGAACATCAAAGAGACCTAATAACCTACCCGGTAGCCAACTCCTTCTCCAACAATTTCTTCACTTTCTCCTCCTTCTTCCCTAATACTGACTTCAAGTTCCTACAGATATTATCTGAATCACTGTCCTCATGTTTACTGCAAATCTGACCCTCCCAACCAATTCCTGAACAACCTCATTATTAGGGTAGCCCTGAAGCAAATACTCTATTTGACTCACATTAATAGGTGAATACACCAGCTCCCTGACCAGTTCCAGCATAAAAGGTAGACCCTCCACTACACATCCTCCCCTTCCTCTGCTTCCATCCTCCACACCTTGCCCTGCCCCAACACCATCAGCTCTTATCCCATCCAACACGTCCTTCCTCCAACACTTGAATGCAGGGTGTTGATCTGTACAATGATTACACACATGCGTCAATCTACATTTGAGTCATGTGCACTTTCCTACAATGAAAGCCCAACAGAATTTCACCTTGCCCCCCCCATCCCCATTCCTTCTGACTGTTCCTTGATTGCACTGCCTGACCTATCTAGTATGGTGCCCATCCAAGTGCAAGGATGTTTATGCTTCCATACCAAGGACTTATCCATGGTCTTGAGCTTATGAAAACATTGATCATACCAAAGCAATGCATTACTACTCATGAAACTCTGTGCCCCTCAACCTTTAAAATGTAAGACAACAGTGGTAATGCTTGCTGAGGATTCTTTTCAAGTATAATGGCCATGAAATAAACAACCCTCCAAATCCAACTGTCCTAGGTCCTTGAAAGATATCTCTCAGCACCTCTCTACCCCAGTGCAGTCAGGTCTGCTGTGAGATCCTTGACTCTAGGTGGCACTTCCTCCTCCACCACCCATTGAACACCATCTGCATCTAGGAGATCAAAATCTTTGATGCAATCTCCCCACCAAATCTTTTCTTTTAGGATTTGTGGGATGTCTGCTGTAATAAATGAAAAGGAAATTGCTGACACCTTCAATACCTCCTTTACTGAAAGTGCACAATCTCTAGCAAATTCCTTACCTCTTGTTACCAAAAACCTCCCATTCTCCATGACTAGCAACCCCCCTACCTTTCAACTAAATCCAGTCTCTACATCTGTCATACACACCCTACCAACAAAACTTAAACCATGTACCCCATCCGCTGATCTCCTACCAGCAGAATACCTGCAAATTGCAGCTAAAGTGGAAAAATGCATACACCACCAATGACTTGATCACCTTCTCCTACATAACCTTCTAGCAGACTGTCAACATGGTTTTAGGCCATACCACAGTACTACTACTACTGCCCTACTATCCTTCACTGATTGCATCAACAAGCATCGTAACAATAATAGGCTCTCTACTGCTTTGTTTATAGACCTATCTAAAGCCTTTGATATGGTGAACCATCAATTACTACTACAAATACTAGAACAATACTCACTCAACACAAAGACACTACAGTGGTTCAAGTCCTACCTAGAAAACAGACAGCAAGCTGTTCTCTGGGACAGAAACCTCTCTACTCTTCTTCCTATTACTCTTGGGGTCCCACAAGGCTCCATCCTGGGACCTCTCCTCTTCTCTATCTTTATCAACGACCTACAGTTAAATATTTCACAATCTACCTGCATACAATATGCAGATGATTCCACACTAGTGTGTTCTGCCACCTTAGCATCCGAGCTCCCATCTATCACCCAGTCAGTATTTACCTCAGTTGAAAAATGTTTTTTGCAACATTGCCTCCTACTAAACACCAAAAAAACCAAGTTACTTGTTTTTCTCCTTCACAGAAGTCCCATCCAATAGACCTAACAGTCAAATCAAGCAATGGCACTATAATTACACCTGATCCAACCACCAAGCTCTTAGGGGTAACTGTAGATCACAATCTCAACTCTGACATACACATTAGCACTACATTTAAAACTGTTAACAGAAAACTGGGCTCACTGTACAAGATAAAGTCCTTCCTTACCCCTGAAGCCGAAACTACCATTTCCCATACTCACCTGATGTCTACTCTCCTCTATGCTTCATCCATCTATACAAATCTTTCCAAAATTAACCTAAAAAAACTAGCAACCTCCTACAACAACATTGCCAGATTTGCCACTGGTTCACCATATAGAACTCATCACTGTTTAAACCTCAAACAACTAGGCTGGCTTGAACTCCAAAACCAGCTACTATTTCAGCAACTTACAATTACCCACAAGATTCTCTTTCACATCAATAGGACTCCTATTCTTTGTAGCATTGCAACTCCTTATAGAAATCTCACTACCCTACGCTCAGCAAATAAACTACAAATATCCACCCTGAAATCCCTCAATAAAGCCAGAGACTCCCTCTTTGCAAATTCTGTGGGTAAGAGTTGGAACAAACTCCCCAGCAACCTACAATTACATTCATCCTTACCACTATTCAAACAGCAGCTAAAACTACACCTTAAAGAACATTGGCTATGCCCATGTACTAATCCAGATTAACACCTGCCAGCTATCATATTTCCTTCCCCCCCCTCGACTACCCACTAGAGCACAATCACATCTTATTCTTTCATAGTCAATAATGTAGTTTTTCTATTTCCTTCTAACTTCATTAAACCTACTCTTTTTTCTATAATCACTCTCCACCTACTGATATTGTTCTACATCAGTGTTAACTCCTATGCTACCGTTGACACTTCACACTTCCTGATATTCTTCTATGTCTTGCTACCTACGACATTTCAAGCAAACCTTGTCGAACATAACAACCAGATGGTACCTTTCACCCCTCCACTCTTTTTCTTGTCCAAATATTGCTAATCTTTATTCCTCTAGTATATACTGCACTTAATACTACTGACTCGACCCCTAAATTTTCCTTCTCTGATCTTGTTTGTTACTTCTTTGCTAACCCAATCCTTCTTTAATCTTAATTTTTTTTCCTTGTACCATTATTGTTGTATTTTTTTATCTGTTTGCTATTGAAGCTACCTTAGTTCATTAATAGACATCCTTTAGCTATGAACTGCATTTATTCATTGTAATATTTTACTGTTCACAATTTTACTTTTATTTGCAATCTTGTTATATGACCTTATATTGGAGCTTGTATTAATTCTTTGTAATAATGTACTATTTACAATTTACTTTTATTTTTATTTGTAGTCCTGATACATTACCTTAATGTTGGAGCTCATCTCCCCGGGCCTCTACTGAAAATGGACATGTACCCAGTTAGACTAGCCCGGTCAACAAATGTAAAATAAAATAAAATAAAATAAAGACTGCCTTACCAGTTGATTCACTTAGTGGAATGGAATGTAAAACCACACTGGAACCTGTTTCTGCTACCTGACTCCCCAAGCATAACACCCTGCTTCCAGGCAACAGCAGAAAGCCCCTGTTCCCTCCCAATGCATCAACAACCCTGTGTTAACTCTAAGTCCACTTGTAGCTCCTTGGGACTCTTGCCGAAGTGCCATCCAATGCTTTGAGCCCCTAAGAAAACTCTGCAATCTGCAGCTATCTCCTGAACAAATATCATATACCAACATAAGTAAGTCAGCATCTGATATAACACTGACGAACTTCTCTTGTCTTGAAAACATATTAGTGCCAGTACGTGTCGGTTGTTGCTGACACATTCACAGCACATCACTCACTTTCCTCTGCAGCTTTCCTGCTAGCTCCTGTAGCACGTCTGGACGCATCTCTGGCACAGCCCTTCATGATCCTCTGGACCATTTGGCAATAGTGTCAGAGGCCTCTGTAACTGTCCGCTCCCACTTTCCTCATTGCTTCCATCCACTTCTGGCTCATTCACCCTGAACAGCTAATGCTCACCCTCTGCTCCCCCCTCTGAAATAATTTGTCTGCCTGTGGTACCAACTCTTACCACTTCTGAGCTAAGTCTTCCTCTTGCACCATCCTGTAATAAAATAAGTACAACAGTGCATCTGAAAACATACTATCCCCTGCCTGTTTCTTTGCTCTACAGCTGCCTTTTTGGTTTGTTTTTTATTATATATTTTTACACCCCTTTCTCAACAACCCCACCTATCATAGGTGTATGTGCTGTCAAAGCCAGCAACCTCACCCCTAACTGTTTAAACTTTCTCCCTTTACTTACAATCTCTATTTATTATACAGATATATATATATATATATATATATATATATATATATATATATATATATATATACACACACAAAAACAGGCCAGTGTATCTCCTGCCTCTACTCTCTTAGTGCAAGAACTAATCAAACCCCCACATTGTCAGGGGGGCAAAGGCCTTACAATAGGGGCAGACTGAAATATGACTCCTCCATCCTTATAAATATGCACACTCCTTCTTTGGTATATATACATATGTATATATATATATATATATGTATATATATATATATATATATATATATATGTATATGTATGCATATGGTGCCACTTCATAACGTCTAAAGCTCATAACATCGAATTTCAAAACAGTGAGACCATATGATCGAAAATTCAAAACATCTAAAACTCATAACATTGAATCTCACATTGAAAACTACAAAGCAAATATAAATAACATCCCACACACTTTTTACTACATTTCTGCAGGGGGAATGCCCCCCTCCACCCCCCCACCCGCGTAAATTAAATATACCAACTCCGAGATCGCACTACAGTGGGAAAAAGTTAATTTCCTAACCCCTTTGTATAGCAATCAGCATAAAGAATGTATACATGATGTCTAAATCACTACCTGTATGGCCTAAAGACATACACAGCGTGGCATAATAAACACTAACCTTCAGAGAAACAACCTCATTGACATTAAAGAATTCAACTTAAAATGCTGTTTGGGTCTCCCAGTACAAAGCCTTATAAAGCTGAAGTCATAAGAAGACAAGAAGACAACTCTAAGAGTGGCACCATGGGTTGATTTCAAAACAGTTTCAGTGAAAACCCTAATGAATGCAATAACTGTAACTGACACAATGTTGAAAAATCTATTTTCCATTTGATACATGCTTTCCAAAACCCTTGTTGAGGACACCTCTCTTCTATGCTCCAGATACATTCCAAGGTCATTAAACCTCTGATCATGTGAGAAGCTCATCTGAGGCAACCTTTTATGTGAAAAACATGTTTCATCTTGGTACATACATCTGGGCATATGGTTATTTTACTTTGGGCTGGATACCGACTAAAGATATAATGTAAATCAGTTCAGAGATATACAAGCCATACCCACATTCACACACTAGATGTGATGAATTTATGTTTCAAAACACTGATATTTGTAAATATCTATGCTACAAATATATAATATAGACAGGATTTAAAGCAGGTCCCAAATATGACAGATGTCAAATTGATTAATGTTAAAATGGCCAGTTATTTTGCGAGAGACAAAATTGATTCTATGTATCTTCTCAAGACCAAAACTGAGAAGAGTTAGAAACCTGACATTTTTCGCAATTATCATGTCATTATTCCAAAGCAAGGCTATTTTGAGAATTTTGTGTTATTTTTAAAAACAGCATGATGAGCATTTTATTTCATTAATGAATATGTTTTGCTTTATTCTATTGAAAAGGACATTGTCTTGGCAGAACTTTGCCTCACATCAGAAAAGGTGACTGCATGGATAACACAAAAAATGCCATTAGAGATAAACATTTTCTGAGCTCTTAATCATTGTGCAAGTTTATAAAAGGGCTGTTAATTACATTGTAGAAAAAAATGAAAAACTCAAAATAATCAAAAGGCTGAAATGACAGACTTCCATCCTTGATTATATTCAACAGTTCATACTAAAATGTGTGCTATAATAATTATTTTTTATATATAGCAGAATGTTAGGATAAGAACTACCATTTTTTTTGCAACATAAGATGCAGCTGAATCTCAGAAGGGTTTTTTTTTTGTAGCTTTAACATAAATTCAGCTTTGAACTATGAATATTTTCCATCATTCTGTCTTTTGTCATGTGATGTGATAACAGTCAATGCTAGTTCCAAACTGATTACAGTGTTTTGATTCAGTGTTACTGTGTAACTGTATAGCAAGTCACCTGTTACTTTCAACCCATCCTGATGGCTCTGATCATAGCATATAAAAGCTGCTATTCTATAGTTAAAAGTATTTTGTTTACACCAAGGACATCTGGATATTACTCATTCACATTAAAATTGTGTGTATTTTGTAAACAATATCTGAGCCAAGCTACCAGGGCTTCACTCTTCAAAATACACATCATTATATTTTTATAAACACTGCCAGTATTGCTAAGCTACATACAGGGCCATGTCTATTTGTTCAAAATTCAGGTCTCAAAACAATATTATTGTGTTCAAGTTTCAAATATATTAAGCATGATTAGTACTGCATTCCTATATTAAGAACAGGTAGAAAAAATGTTGAAACTAACCATTTTCAAATTTGTTCATCTTTTGAAGTATATTCCTAAAACTTACTTTCCCACTTTCAGCATTTTCCAAATAAGATGCAAGTTTTTGAAGTGGTATTATAATGAGATCATTTAGATTTCTTGTAGTTTATCTGAAGGAAGCTTCACTATACAGCATGATCCTTTTTACACATTATAAATTCTCTATTGTCTTCATGGCTTCTTAAGCTTTGAAGGATAATCTAATACTGTCCAACCAGTAATCTGCACATGACCAGATCAATCCATTTATTTAATATCTCCTATATCAGATGTTTTTATGTCTGCAGATACAAAAGTACATTGAATCACTGAAATATTACAATATGTAAATCTGTGTCTCATGTTTATTGCAGTAACATGTATGTTCAATTTGTCAGGGCTAGAAGAGAATATCGCTGTAATCATTAAAATAAGTAGCCTGGCTCTACTAACTGCATTTCAAATAGATTTCTATTGATCTGTCCACAATAAAACTTAAGTAACATTTCACAGACTGAATTCTTAAAGGCAAAATGATTATACAAGGACCTTAGCCAAATGCTTATGTTTCCTGAATTGGGACAATACAATAAGTGTTATACGACTTCAGGTATTGTTCTATAACATCTGTTATTTTTGAATTAATTATAAAAGCCATGCCTATATAATGTAAATAATCTCCAACCTTCCCTGAAATTATTTTAATATAGATACATTTTCTCCTTTGCTTGTATGTATGTATATGCTGTTATAAACTTTTTTTTTTAAATTATTGTCCTACTTCAGTAGTTTGCTATATCTAGGTTAGTGAATTTTAGTACTACACTGTCTGCATCATTTAGTGTTGGAATAATTTGTGTTCTATATACTTTTTGTTTCTTGAAATTTTTAATGTGATCATGGCTATGTTTGTGCACTGTGCTTACTTGCTTTGTGACAAGGCTGCAGCTAAAAAGCAGTCCACCTACCTAATTCTCAAATAGAAAAATACATACATACATGCATGCATACATACATACATAGATATATCTATATCTGAAGCTGTATATACACATACATACATAAAATCAGTTTCACTCAAGACATACTTACTGCATCTCTGATTGCACCTCGCCTTAAAGGAAACTAAATGGTCTGTGGAGCACAGGCACAGATAGTCAAGAAACATACTGATTCTTGGCAGCCAAATGACTGATAGTCAGATCATCAATGGAAGGTTGCTAGCATCTTGTAAAGGCAGTTACAAGATGCCTCTATCAAATTTCATCATTTTGAGAAAGGTAAATGTGTTATCATCACTTTATCTCTCTACCATGAATTTTTGAGATCTCAGCTATATATGGAAGTATGATCTACTATCAGAAAGTAAAAACAGCTCAAAATCTCAATCCACAAATTAAAAAAAAATTAAAACATGTTTTTGCAGAAGTAGTTTGGAGTGAGTTTGGTTTGTGAAAGGGTAATACAGAGAGATGGTTTTAGTCTGGGGCAATACATTGGGCAGTCTTGGTGGGTGAACTAGATTTATTTCAAATTAGATATTTTAGCCAAGTTCAATAAATGGACAGATCCATGTAGCAGATAGGTGGGCTTTTAGTAGTTTTTACCTGAGAGAAAAAAAAAACTAATAATGTACAGCAGCAGTAAATGCAGGAAGCAAGATATAAACTTATTAGTAAGTTAAAAGTTGAATGCATTTCAGAGTGTGATACAAATTCCACACGCAACAGAACTGCTGTATGGAAACAAATAACAGATTAAGCAGATCAGAGTGATTTCTAACAAAATATAATTTCACTACGGAAGCACCTTGATGTAGTAAAGATTTAAACTCTGTCTATGTGAGAAAAAAGAAACAAATATTTTAAGTATAATATCCAGCTAATGTTTCTGTGCCAAGAGGGTCACTAAAATTACATTAAATGGATAGACATTCTTGCCACAAAGACAAGGATATAATGACCTCTTTTGCTTGCAGCTCAGGAAAAAAAAAGATCTAATCTACTGAGATGGCTTCATGAGCATATGAAATACCGGAACCCATTAATTCACAATAAAATGTCATAAATTACAACTTCAGACATCATTAGCAATATTATAAAATTGAACTACAAATTAAGTTGTTTGGCTAAACCAAAGGCGAATGTGTTTTTAAAGTTTTAAAAATACCTTTTTACAGCATTTTTTTTAAATTCTAAAATAATTCTAAAAGCAGTACAATCTTACATCATAAGTATACTGTATTTTTAAGACAGCTTAGAAAAAGTACAGATTTACTTTATGTGAAATCCCCCTCTAGTGACTACTGTTAAGTGTTTAAAGATATGTACTCTCAAATGAAGTTTTCAGATAAAGCTTAAGAGAAAGTTTGTACAATTCTTAAACCATGTAAGGAAGGCAGAGGTACATTGCTATGGGCAGTCACCCTTACAGATGCTTGGGACACACACAGCAACTCATTTTACAGGGATACTTAACTACACTACACTAGACAGTTAATTTTAAAAGAAAGACTCTTTAATAAAACATATAATGCTAATATGTTAATAACAAAAAGAAATGGTTGTGCACTCAGCAAAGATACAATTCGGGGTTAAACTTTTCAAATGACCCTGTTTAGAGGAACCTTCCTATTTTCAGCCCTGATTTAGGATTTCCCTATTTTTTGAGATATGTTACTGTTTTCAGACTTGACTTACCCCTGCATACAATTTTCTTAATCCATCTCATCACATGTGATTTTTGAAGCAGATTAGTACACAGAAAGCCACTCTACACTACCAACATACTAGTGGCAACAATAATTTAAAGAAAAAGGACACACATCTTAGAGCTCCCTTTTCTGAATTAAAAATAAATGACCCTGTGTGGTAGAATGTTATGATACAGTTCATTAATTCAGTTCAGTTCATTCTACAAAAGGGCCTTATAGAAACAGATGCTTGGTACCAGAGCCATGGGCTCAAGCTCAAAGCCAAGAAATGTATAGTTACTCCCTTTGGGAAAAAACATGTACCTGTGAATTACCACATATGTGGCAGTACACTAAACACTGAAAGTGTGATAAGAGCCTTAGGGACACAGGTGGACAGTGGTCTCACCTTCGATAACCACATCGCCACAAAAGTCAGGAAATCCTTCTATGTGGCACACCTCATCACTATGGGTTTTTCTTCCAGAAAAAAGGAAGTCATTGTCCCACTGTACTCATCCCTCATTATTCCCCATTATAGAATACAATGTCCCGTTTGGCATGTACCTCTCAAGACATCTGCAACAATTGGAAAGGCCACAGAAACACCTCACTAAAAGAAACAGGCCTAAAGCAGATGCCCTGTGCTGACCATCTAAAAAACAACTCCAGCTATAATCTGTCGCATATCATCTAGTCAGAGGCGATCTCTGCTTAACATATAAGGCCATGTCAAACCCAGAGCTGTTGGACATGCTACACTTAAAGAAATCCCAATCCCTTAGAGCCACACGCTCCAGGGATCTAAACCTTGTCATCACAATGAACAAAACATGCTGGAGGGATAGGTTCCTGACCCAGAGATTCCCCAGACTCTTGAATTGACTGCCCATACATGTCAAGCAGAGCTCCTCTTTGGCCCTCTTCAAAAGGAACCTTGACGATTGGATGGGAGATAAGAAATTCACCCCAGGGATCACATCAGTCGCCCTGTTAGACAGGGGTCCAGGGAAGTAAATACTGTGGGAAGAAATAGCCAGGGAATTGTTATGGCTAGGCTTGTATAGGCCCTAGGGCCGATAGCCTACTACCAACCTATGAACCTATTAAAATCTACAGATTATACACCATCTCTGATAATGTAGTGAGATTTGCCCATCATTTTTGTCACTCTGTTTTTTAAACAGACATTTCTGAGTAGTATCCCACACGCATTACTACTGGAAGAGAGAAGAGTTGTTTGCTATTTTGTATTCACATGTCATGCTAATTAGATAATTGGTTTCTAACTGGATGCTCCTACTTTTCAATTGTGTTTGTTCCTATCTTCATTTTCTGCAGTTTGAGAGGTATGACAGGGATGTGGTGGGATGCAGATTACAACTTTGCCTAAGAATAGTAGAAAACCATCACAGACCAGCTTACCAGCAATCTGTACAGCAAGACTGGCAAGAATGTTTCAACTGGTGCAGTAGGTGTCCTCTTGTTTGGGAGGTGTTAGCAAAAAGCCCCAGGAGGAGAAAAATCAACAGAATCAGCGAGTATTAAATGAATGCTGTAATGCTGTTGAATTAAAAGGTAAGATATATATATACAACTCCAGGGTTGCACAACAGTGGGGAAAAGGCCATATATAACTTTCAGTGAACTGTGTTTTCAGTGAATTGAGCTTTCAGTAATTTGCGCACAGTCATTTGACTTTCAGTGAAATGTGCTTTCAGTGAATAGTCCTAGACCTATATATATATATATATATATATATATATATATATATATATATATATATACACACAAACACACACACACACACACACACACACACACACACACACACACACACACACAAGATCCTTTACTTCATCAGGTAAATCTGCAACCTTTTCTTCTACTTTTCTATTTTTTAAAAAGAAATACTTCAAACATTTTAATAATCTGAGTCTGGGATATATCAGACAATAGAACATATTTAGTTTCACTTTATTTTGCATGGTGTACATTGGAGAACTAGCAAACTTTACCACCCTGATACTGCATTGTCCAGTACTGGTATTTTCTGTGCACATTTTCAGTTATAATTTTCTTTTCCTGGTCAGTTAAATAGCTGAGTTGCCTTTCCTACACTTGGCTGCATGCTCTCTCATGCTTAGTCTTTAGACTGTGCTTTTTCTCACAGGAAATGTAGACAATGGATTTAGACTCGGTCCTTTATCTTTGATAGTAGTCTTAATCACTGCCTTTACGCTTCTTAAATGTAACTCTATAGTCTTTACTTTGGTGTTTACCCCAAATTATCATCATATCATTGAGGTTTGAATTAGTACTCAAGGGAAGATTCAGAAAAAAATATTCTATCTCCCACCTAGGTGCCCCATTTTTGTCATCCATTCCTGAAACAATCATATTTTGTAAAGAATTCTTTTTTTTTTTTTTTTGTCACAGAGTTGGAGATTCTTTGCTTTGCTCTTTACAAAGTACTTGTGTCTGAGCTGACTACACATTTGGAGGAATTAATGAAACTTCATTCTCATTTTTCCTTAGACATAATTCTCAAGCTATCTACTTGGAGTTTTATTTCCTCCATTACATTTTTATGCTCACTAACTTCATTGCTTAATGGTTCCTTCAAGTCATTAATTTTTTGTATTTTTTTATTCCCAATACTTTCTGTATGACCGGCATCCTCTGTCAAATCATTCCTCCAAGTCCCTTTTTCCATGCATCTGCTAACATGGTTTGAGTCATTCCATTGACATAATACTGGAATTATGTTCTTTCCCTTTTCTTATATGTTCGGCAAACTTCCTGTCTTTCCCTCTAATGGTATATTGAATCTTGTACCATTTCTTTATACATTTTCTTGTTCTTTTGATGTACATCCTTTTAGCTTTAACCATTTTTGTTAACAACTGTTCAGTAACAGTACATTGTTATCATCATGACCTTCTTTATTTAACAATTTAGATCACAAAATATCCACCCATTATTTCCTCTTACATCTTATGTAATTCACGTTTTCATGACACATCATATTCTAATATCATTTTACATATCTAAGCTGTTTTTTACAAAAACATTTTCTATTTTTATTGTCATTTTCTTTACATTGCTATATAAAACTTAGCATGGAATTAAAGCAATCCGTACAATGGATGTTGATCATTAAATTCAGAACATTCTTTATACACAGGAAACTGTTTTCTGACCTATTCCCTGGTCAACTAATGCCCAGATTATACTTTTGTGCTTTGATAATAAAATGCTCAAACTCCTTAATAACAATTTCTCCTATGTGCACTTTCCTCACCAGGATTGTGATTGTACTCCCATTATGGTGGCCAGGTGTCCTTTCCTTTCTTTGCATTGCCCCGTTAAAACAGTTAATCACCAGGCCTCGTGTCTTTTGTTGCAACATCTATCTTTAATTCTTATGTGGAACTGCAAAAAGTCATTCTCTTGGAAATAGTCTCTTTGTTCATTTTTGACAGAGCTGGCAGTCATGCACTTAGTTTGTCTTCTAGAATTCCTTCATGTGATCTGTCTACTTCCAAGGTTCTTTCAGGAGTGTTGTCACAGTTGAAATCTTTCGACATTCCTTCATTACCAGAGAGGTTCTTAAAATTAACCTCAGAGTTGCATACCCCAGAGTGAGCCCCCAAATGTTAGAATTCAAAGTCTCCTAAAGCAATCTGCAATCAAGATGAATATTTGTTCAGAAACTATACAGACATAAAGATAAACGTACCTCCAGCAATCTCCCACAGGATGAAGGTTTCTTGTGACAACGCACACAAACTGGTCACAGACATTCACCACATTATTTACTTGAATCTAAAGGACTGCCTTTATATGGGTACTACAAATAATCTTATGACATAATACTAGCTACTGAACTACTTTTCCCCGAATATGTACTAAACATTTGACCATTCAAATATCACATATTCAGAAGATGTCAGTTCATTTCCAATGGAGATGAGTTACTGTTCTTTCCTTTGTGAGATCCTTTATCTCTAGGCAGTACAAACATTTCCAAGACTGTTAAAATTAACAGTTATATTCTGTGTACTATTTCTGCATAATTAACCACTCTTATTCTCATGTTCTTCATTTAAAATATACTACCTACTACCCACAATTCACAAAAATAACATCTAGCTTCTGAGCATAATCTCAAATCATAAGGGGGGGGTGGCAGAGATATGCACAGTGCCCCACAGTGGGGATGACATTTATTTTACATTTGATTGGGCTTATCCAACTGAGCTGAGGAGCCCCTTTTCAGTGGAGGCCCGGAAAGAAAAGCTCTAACATATCATACAATTTTCATTATGAATTAGCATTAAACAGTAATATTACAGGATTATTACAAGGCACTAAGTAGCAATACAATGTTATACAGTGTCAATAATCAAGAGTATAGCAAAGCTCTTTCAAGATATATAAAAAAATAATATGTCATTCAGATGAATATAGTTTTGGGGGGAAAGTGGTTACAGATCCCCAGTTTTATTGTAATGTAGTTGCATGAAGACAAGACAATTACAACAGAATGTTTATCTGAGGAGATTTGCTTAATAGATTTTAGAAGACAGTAGAAAGAGTAGTCAAGGAAGGTTAGAGAGAGCTAGTGAGAAGAGTGAGTTAAGGGCAGAAAGTAGATTAAGGTATGAGAAGTAGGGGATGTTTAAGGAGGGAGAGTGCAGTGGCAGGACCAGTGACTTTTAAAGTGCTCTTTGGTTGTTGTTTGTCTTTCGGCTTTTCCCAGTTAGGGGTCGCCACAGCGGAACTCCTGTCTGCTAATGATTGGTAGTAGATTTTCACGAACACTGAGGTGCCAGCTCGACATTCAACCTTCAACAAAGGCACGCCCATTTACGCATGTCTTTCGAATGCCCACCCAACCGTGGGGAGGACATGCAGACTCCACACAGAAGGCACTCCCCGCACTCCAGCCGAGAACTGAACGGGAGAACCTCTTGCTGTGAGGCAACAATGCTACCGCTGCACCAGTGCTCTTTGATGGCTGTCTTAAATTGTTTAGGATGTGTAAGGGTCCTGATTTCTAGTGGGAGCCTATTCCAGGCAACAGTGGGGTGATAGCTGTACATGATTCGTCCAAATTTAGACTTCAGTTCATAGATTTGTAGTAGGTCTTGGTTAGAGTTTTGGAGAGAGCTGGAGGGAGAATAATGAGAGATGTGAGGGGATAGTGTGGGGCAGTAGGAAGGCTGGTATAGGCTAGAATGAATGATCTGGAGCTGAGAAAGAAGATGCTTGTGGGGTAATTCAAGCCAATTTAGATGTTTTAGAGAGACACAGTGATAGGATTTGTAGGTTTGTTGGGCAGCAAATCTAGCTACTTTGTTGTAGGTAGATTTGAATTTGGTCAGAAGTGTTGAGTTAGGATTTGTGAAAATTTGAGAATTGTACATTAAACTGGGTAGAAGATAGGTAAAAGAGAGAGTGACCTTGGCTTCAGAGATAAGGAATTTCTCATTACTGTAAAGGAGCCCTAGTTTTGAATGAGTCTTTTTGATACAGTTATTAACATGCAAGTCAAATTTAAGCTGAACTTGCTGGTGAGCTTAGTGCTGGATTCTACCCAAATGGGATTGTCATTAAGGGACTATATGGAGAAGGAGGGTTTAATATTGTTGAATTTTTTAGATATGAAGAGTAACAGCTTTGTTTTTTTAGGGTTAAGGATGAGCTGGTTGCTGTAGAGCCATGTTTTGACTAAGTTAAAAGATGCATGAGTAGCTGAGAAGAGCTTAGAGGGAGAGTATTAGACTAAAGATGATGACAGGAGGTATAGAGCAGATTAGTAAGGATATTAAAAAGTAAAGGCCTTAGGACAGACCCTTGAGGTACATCTATTTTTACAGGGAGAGGAGGGGAGAATGCAAAGTATCATCTCAATGACTGAGATCTATCAGTGAGGTAGCTGGATAACCATGCAACAGTACCAGAGGAGAAGTTGATGCAGATTGTGCAGCAGAAGAGAGTGTGAGGCAGTGTTGAAAGCTTTTGAGAGGTCCAAGAATAGGCAAGAAATACTTTTATGGTCATCCATGGCTATAGAGACCGTGTTGAGGAAGGATAATAGAGCTGTAGTGGTGTTATGTTTGGGTCTGAAGCCATGTTAAGTGGGTGTAAGCAGATTTTCCTGTATTAGATACTGCATAACTTGTTTATAAATACATTTTTCTAGTACTTTAGAGAGAAGGGAGAGGATAGTGATGGGTGTAAAGTTGGAGATATCAGAGGAGTTACCTCCTTTGTGTATAGGTAGAGTGTAGCATTGTTTCCAGATGGAAAGGACTTTAGATTCAGAGATAGAGCAATTAATTAGGATAGATACAGGGAGAACAAGAGAGTCAGCTGCTAGTAGAAGAAAAGTGGAAGGAATATTGTCCGCTGATGCTGAGCATGGTTTTAATTTTGAGAGTATACTTTTGATGTAGCTAGTAGGTACAGGTTTGAGGGAGAAAGTATTTGAGGAGATAGTATTAGGAGTAGGTTCAGAAAAGTTGGAGATGTTAATAGTAGAAGAATTTGGATAAGGGTCGAGTAGCTTAGATATTGAATCGATAACCCTCATCTGCTTATCTCCCCTCTCCTTTTCTTTGTCTCTTTAGCAGGTTTTGGAGAGTATACTAGATAGGAGTATCTTCATCGGTGACGTTATATTAATTGGCAAAACCTCATCGTGACAAAATTTTAAAGAGAGAATTTAAGTCAGGAGAAGTGTGATTATGGATTCATGTTCTCCAGCTGATCCCAAGAAGAGAAAGAAACAATATACAATGCTTTAGTTCCACAAGACCAAAGTTATAAGACTGCCAGGGATGCAAAACCATTGTTTGAGGATCACACCTGATTTTTTTCACAGTTACACATTTGTAAAATTTTACTAAGAAGCCACTGCACAGACATGTTGACAATAGCACAGTCAGACATTGCAAGGACTAAAAGATGGTAAGGCCATTTGAAAAAAAGAATATTCTACTTCATAACAATAAAGGCAAACCATTATTTAGAGATGTCAGCCCAGAAGGGAAACGAGCAATTTTAGCACAGAAACATTTTCGAGCACAGAAAAAAAGAGGCTGAAAAAAACTCTCAATCAGAGATGGAAACATTTGAGTATCATTTGGAAGTTTAAACACCTTCACCTGTATCTTCATATTCATAGTTCCATACTTGTCGCATGTCAGGGACCCTTGGGAATAATTTAGAATAGTGCTGTAGCCAGACCATCACCAGCATTAAAAAAATGATGTATCAAGATACACCACACCCCTGTTGTGATAAATAAAATTAATAATGGTGCAGCGGAGCATCACACGATGATTGCAGGATTATGTATCATCTGTCCCTCTGTGGGGTGACTTTTTGCCCCAGAGTCTTCATGCTGAAGACTTTGTTCATTGTAACTCTTTTTTCTAACATAGTTAAGGAAGAAGAATTTCTGCTGCATGGGTATCTTTGAATTGGATTCATTTTTGAACAAAGTTGGGTTTGGAGCAGTGTTAGTTAAAAAGCAACATATTCCACTAATTAGAGGCAAATTATTTAAAAATAATTTACACAGCAGGAAAGTAAACTTTGCTGACAATGTCATGATATTTTGTACATCATGATAATCAGGACAATGAAAGAGAAGACTACATCACATTCACTGTATAACATGACATATCCAACAGCAGAAGAAATCTAGTTAGAGAAGGGTAAAGATCCTATGCTAAAAATTGATGACGTTTTGCCAGACCACTTGGCATATAATGATCAACAACATACCTTATGTATCAATTTTAAGAAAATATGTATATATCAATATGACTGTACCACCAGATGGCAAATTTGTACAGAAAGGGCTAAGACTAATTATATCATTATCTTAAGAGAATGACAGTTAAGGGGCAACAAAAAAAAATGTTCAACAGGATTGTCAGGACAACAGCTCTACTTAGATAAAGAACATCAGATATGCTGAACCAATGCTGCAGAGTTGTTTTACATGCTAGCACAATTTGCTTAACACAAAGTCTACACCGGTCAGTAGATCATCACTTTTGACACAGCCATCATCTGAATTAAGTACAGGTTTCCATGGTACTATTTCCAAGGAAAACTAGAAAACAACAGATGAAAGCAAGAGTCCTATCATAGTACTGGATTCAATTTCCTCAATTATAAGAAAGTGAGGGCTATTACTGGTAAAGTACTTCACCATGTGGAATTCCAGAAACACTTTTTGTGTTTTTTCAGCTTTTCCTGGTTATGGCTCGCCACAGTGGAACTCCGGTCCGCTAATGATTGGTAGTGGATTTTTACGTACCGGGTTACCAGCCCTGATGCACAACCTTCAACGAAGGTACAGCCCATTCACGTATGCCTCGTCACAGAAGACGCTCTAACTGAGAATCGAACAGGACATCTTGCTATGAGTCGACAACGCTACCACAGCACCACCACTGCAGAAACACTAAGAAGAGAAAATGTCTCAGCCTTCAATAATCAGCAACTTTCCATTTTTGTAAAATGGCTAGTGTTTCATCTTATAAGGAGTATCACACCATGGCCCTAATCTAATGGCTTAGTAGGGAAGCTTATTAGCACCTAGGAAAAATCGTTAAGAGTAGCCAAAATAAAGGGAATGCCAGGCACACAATATATAATATACAAGCATTTTTGAATGAATAGAGAATGGATCTCATTCAACTACTGCAAGTCCGTCATCACAATACTTGTGAAAGTCAGTGTATAAAATTCAAAAAAATATTTTGAACAAGAGCACAGAATTAATACTAATCTGTTAAATATGCATAATATATGCAAAGTAAAACCAAAATGAAAGACCATGCATTTACTAGAAGACATTATGTGTAGTGTGCTACGCAGAGAAGGGACAGTGTATTGTTTAAACAGTTGAGGCTTAAAAAAAGTATGCACGGTGGTCAGAATATAAGGTTTAATAATCATTATCAATGCAGTAAGAATGGACAACTGTTATATAAATGTAATTCTTTCCACTCAAAAACCACAGTCACTAACTTTAAACTAAAATTCAACTATATAAACATGTATTTACAAGGTGTACAGATTCCTAATCTCAAAGCAGGACAAGGATAAGGTTAATTTCAGATCCTTACAAGTGGCAGTATGACATTCCCTACAAAGGCCATCAAGACCATTTCCGGAGACAAGTATGACTACAATACATTGGTTGTCCATGTGAGGATGAATGACTTGAGGTGCAAATCCCAGAGGGATATTTAGAGTGACATGTCGGTGTCCTCTAGGCATGTGACAGATGCATGCGAGATTATGGTCCTGAACAGAATTTCTTCCTTCACCAACAATGATGAAAATTTATAATAACATAACAATGATAATTATCATTTTTAAGATAACTGTCTTTAGCAGTTGGCTTAAGTGGTGGTCTCATTCCAGTGGGGTGTAGTATGCATCATCCTGGAATGAGATTATAAATAGTTTTCCTTCTTCCATAAGGGATGGCCTGCATCTCTCAAACGATTTATATATACTGGTGAAATCCCGTGCTGCCTCCATTGTGTCTATTTTAGACAAAGTCAGTCCAATAGAGATTCTGACTTAGCAACTTCTCCATACCTCTCAACCTCCTACCCACAAGAAATGGACAAATTCTGACATAATGGAGGTACAAAGGACCATAAATAGGGCAGATTTTAAATATTGCTCTGATAAACAGACAGTTGCAGGAATTACAGGGTGTGTATTAAAATGCATTTTCTAAAGGGCATGACGTCCGATACGACATTTTTACTAATTTCAGTCCTCAGATCATCCAGTGATTTGCCAGAACATTTTATGAGGAAAAGACCAAAGTTTTGAGACAAAAATCAGAACATTTTATGAAAATCTGGACAGTCGAGAGGTATGGACCACTCTTCTAATGCCAGGAGTCACAGTAATAAATTTCCCAGTATTGAGGTGCTCCTGCATCTGGAACATGTACATGTATGTGCAGTTATAGACAGTTTATTTAAAAGTAAAGAAAGCATTCCCTTCATACCTGATTTGTCTACAGGTCTGAGCACAAGCTACTGATATCAACATGTTTTGGAAATCATTAGTATAAAGTTCTTGACATCATTAGTATAAATGTTCTTGCTATAGTTACTATTTTTTTAATTCCTGATATACTATATTAATGTTAAAGTTGATTTACCAAATTAATATTTAAATTTATGTTCTACTATACTATGTACTATATGACATTGGAGTTTTTCTCCCCGGGCCTCCACTGAAAAATGACATGTCCAGCTAGAGTTTCCCAGTAAACAAATGTAAAATAAAGTCTCATTAGTATATAAATATGGATCACACACACACGCACATACACACCACATGTGTAATACGTGTGTATATAGTACATCAAACAGAAAGTCCTAGTACAGAGTTCCATTTTCCCAGCATTCATGTTGATATAAAAGGAGCACTGCAGTTATACTCACTTTACTTCTAACCAATCTTCCAGTCCTCCAGTCATCTTACTCTTAATCTCACATTGCGTCTACCATTTCAAAGGCCATATCCCAATCCCACCCTTGTTTTCTTTCCAAACTATGCCTCTGGTCCAACATGGTACAAAACAATCTTCTTGCTATCGTAACTCTATCACTTCTAGCTTTCCTAACACAAATTAATCATATTCTGTTAAATCATCAAACCCCTCGCAGAAAGTCTAATAACTTACATTATTCAACATACTTCCAATGTACATCTCATGAACTATTCCATTGTCCTCTATAGTTTCTTCTGCTAAATTATATTACTGTAACTCAAACAGCAGTTGTCTTACAATTCTCTTAATTAATTCCCTTATGCTCAATGACCCCTCAAAACAGGAGATCTTTCCAAAAGTGATTACCTTCTACTAGCAAACATTTAAATCATTGTCGGTCTGTGAAGACATGTACCCATTCCTGGACCAAACCATTTAACCTAATCCTATAGTCCCGTCTGAGGTAAGCCAAACTCCATTCTCCCTCCCTGCCCAATTGGAAGCTCTAGCATTCTACTATTAAATGCAAATGTAAGAAGTCTTGTCAAAAATATTCAATGCTTACATGCATACACAGTATAGTACTCCCCTTGACATACTTATTACCACTAAAACCTAGCTGAGAAAAGAAGTACTAGATGAACAAATACTAACACCTGGTTAGAATATCCTTAGACCTGACACACACACAAAGGAATAGGAGGTGTTGCCATTATATTTAAGAATACATTAGATATAATACAATATCCAAATAATATTCCTTGCTTCCACAAAGCTGAACTTCTAGTACCTCAACTCAAAGTTAATGACAAAAAAAAAAAAACACTGCCATCTATATCCATTGGGCAATCATTCAACATATACTGCCGAGGCCATCAATGATGTAAATTATCTATCATATTGTCTTGTGTTGCCAATAGTAACAATAGTGAAGCCGTTCTTCTGCCTTTTATGTCATAGATGACATCAAGAATATGGGGAGAGGTGAGCCATAGAAACACATTCTTAAATGGAAAGAGTAATGATGCAATTCCGATAACGATTTAGGGAGTAATGAAATGGTATCTAATTCCAGTGCGTTGCATTTAAAGGCATGTTTATACTTGTCAAATATTATAAAACATTTTAATGACAGTATTATATTTATGGTGAGATGTTTTAAAAGTATATACATATTAGACATTCAGTTTTAATTTTAATAAATTTTATACATATATATATATATATATATATATATATATATATATATATATATATATATTTATGGGTACAAAAAGATATGTGTGCTTATAAATTTATTATATTTTTATACATATATGTTTATATGTGCGAACAATGGATTTAGTCTTTTAATAGCGTTTTTAAGGCTATTTGAGGGTTTTTGTTTAAATTTTACATTCGTTACAAGGCATTTCTGTATTTTGCTATTTAAATATTTTAATAATATATTATACTATTGTTATTATGTAGATTCAGGGTTTATCTTTTTGATGGTTTGAATTTATGAATGCTGCCTATGTTTTACATAACCAAGGTAACGTGTCAACCCAGTTGCATCATTTAAAGAAAAAGAAAAGGCAAAAATGTACCGTCGATTTATTGACAATCCAAGTATATGTTAGTGCTTTCGGACCTTCATCAGACAAACCATCAAAATAATCAAGGGTTTAAAAACCAACACTTAGTGACATCATCATTACCTTATCATGTATTAAAGCATAAATTAAAGCAACAACTCACCCCTTACCATAAATAGTATATATAACATACAATACATACAATATCAAACAAGTTTTTATATATGTTTTATATGCAAAAATCCCATTCAGATAAAGTTATGAAATTTAAAAATGTATATCAACAATATAAGCATATATGTATATTAAAAATAAATAAATAATGTTGCATCTACATATATATAAAATATGTAATAAATATATATAAACATTTTTATCTTTTTATAAAATGTATATAAAATATATATCCAAGTTCAACTGTTAACTAATGCTTATATGTTTCCTGGATTAAATTAATTAAGCTCTTTGAAGTGTTTACTTAAATTAAAGCCCCTGGAGAGATATTGAACTTGGATATATATTTTATATACATTTACTGAGTTTAGTTTTTGCTGTTCAGTTGTATCATTTCCCTATCTATTTCGATCATATATATATTTGACAAACTAATACCCCCTTAAATACAAGTTGGAGATTTGAACGCTTTTGTTTAAAATGCTTTCCAAATTGCTTAATCATCAAACTGTTCAAAATCTGGGCAGCTGAGACTTATGATGGAGCTTATCATAACTAGTCTCAGTAATTATGACATTAAGATTCTCATTAGTCTTTATGCTCCCAACAATTCCGCTTTTGTCAAAAGGAAAGTGTGCCTGTTAAACGTTGTTAATTTCTTTGAGAGGTTCACACAAGATGTTGACAGTGGTCATGCTGTTTACACAGTATATCGTGATCTAAACAAAGCACTCTGCACGACACTTCATGTCAGAACTGGAAGAAAACTAGCATCCTTAAACAGAGAATGTGGCAATATGGACAACCAGCTCGCTGAAGGCAAAACCTACAAAGTTTGTGTGGCACATGCCTCTTCAAATAGTACTAGTGTATGTAGTGGATCCTCTCTTATTTGGCATCTATTTCTCTGATCTCAAAAATGATAACCAGGACATCTAGTTAACTATATTTATAGACAACTGCAAAGTGGGTATAATTGTCAACATTTATTCAGGCTTAAACAGAACACTAGAAAAGGTATTATTGTCCCCTTCAGAAAACAGAAATTACAACATACAGTATAGGTAACACAACCTTACTAAATGAAAAAGTAGTCCTAAACCTGGATGGCTCTACAGGTGCTCTCAAATTTGCACTGGGACTAACTGGCTTGTTCCTCCTTGAGAAAGGAGGTAAATTCTGACCAGGACTACATGGTTATCACACCAAAATGGTTTGATACTCCAATGAATCCTATGAATACAAGTGCTATGACACCTCCTACATATCTTAAGGACAGTGTATATTGTTAACTGCAGTATACTCTTGAAAATGTACACAATATTTCTGCTCAAAGTGATAACATTCATTATATTTTTAAAGTGTTTGCATAATTTAATTCACTGTACAGTTTCCTGATCTGACTCACAGAATTAGAGAGACTGCATCACCATTCACATAAATAACTTAGATTTGAGAGACAAATATTTCTCTGTTATATTAATTAAAAAGTAAATGTAGAATAAGTAATACTGAGCAACTAGATATGTAAAGTTCTAGTGCAGACATCTGAATTCTATGTGCAAAATTAAGAGGTTTGAGCCTAGTATTGCCAAAGTTTTTGTGAGGATCGGTGTATATATTAAATAGTTGATTTGTCTAGAGCTCTGAGCATAAGCCACTGATAGGGCTTAACAATATGTTATGGACATCATAAATATTAAGCCAAAATGATATGTAAGTACAGATGCCACACACACACACACACACACATCACATGCATATACATATATATTTGTATATATGTAATACATCAAGCAGAAAGCCCTAATAGAGAGTTCCCCCTTTCCCAGAATTAATGCTATTATAAAATATCTGAATTCTGTGAGTCCACTTAAGTTTGAGCCTAGTATTGTCAAACTTTTTCTGATGGTCTGCTTGTCATCTAATTATCTGATTTGTCTAGAGGTCTGAGCACAAGTTACTGATATCAACATGTTTTGGAAATCATTAGTATAAAGTTCTTGACATCATTAGTATAAATGTTCTTGCTATAGTTACTATTTTTTTTAATTCCTGATATACTATATTAATGTTAAAGTTGATTTACCAAATTAATATTTAAACTTATGTTCTACTATACTATGTACTGTATGACATTGGAGTTTTTCTCCCCGGGCCTCCACTGAAAAAGGACACATGTCCAGCTAGAGTTTCCCAGTAAACAAATGTAAAATAAATAAAGTCTCATTAGTATATAAATATGGATCACACACACACGCACATACACACCACATGTGCGCATACTTATTTGTGTATATAGTACATCAAACAGAAAGTCCTAGTACAGAGTTCCATTTTCCCAGCATTCATGTTGATATAAAAGGAGCACTGCAGTTATACTCACTTTACTTCTAACCAATCTTCCAGTCCTCCAGTCATCTTACTCTTAATCTCACATTGCGTCTACCATTTCAAAGGCCATATCCCAATCCCACCCTTGTTTTCTTTCCAAACTATGCCTCTGGTCCAACATGGTACAAAACAATATTCTTGCTATCGTAACTCTATCACTTCTAGCTTTCCTAACACAAATTAATCATATTCTGTTAAATCATCAAACCCCTCCCAGAAAGTCTAATAACTTACATTATTCAACATACTTCCAATGTACATCTCATGAACTATTCCATTGTCCTCTATAGTTTCTTCTGCTAAATTATATTACTGTAACTCAAACAGCAGTTGTCTTACAATTCTCTTAATTAATTCCCTTATGCTCAATGACCCCTCAAAACAGGAGATCTTTCCAAAAGTGATTACCTTCTACTAGCAAACATTTAAATCATTGTCGGTCTGTGAAGACATGTACCCATTCCTGGACCAAAACATTTAACCTAATCCTATAGTCCCATCTGAGGTAAGCCAAACTCCATTCTCCCTCCCTGCCCAATTGGAAGCTCTAGCATTCTACTATTAAATGCAAATGTAAGAAGTCTTGTCAAAAATATTCAATGCTTACATGCATACACAGTATAGTACTCCCCTTGACATACTTATTACCACTAAAACCTAGCTGAGAAAAGAAGTACTAGATGAACAAATACTAACACCTGGTTAGAATATCCTTAGACCTGACACACACACAAAGGAATAGGAGGTGTTGCCATTATATTTAAGAATACATTAGATATAATACAATATCCAAATAATATTCCTTGCTTCCACAAAGCTGAACTTCTAGTACCTCAACTCAAAGTTAATGACAAAAAAAAAAACACTGCCATCTATATCCATTGGGCAATCATTCAACATATACTGCCGAGGCCATCAATGATGTAAATTATCTATCATATTGTCTTGTGTTGCCAATAGCAACAATAGTGAAGTCGTTCTTCTGCCTTTTATGTCATAGATGACATCAAGAATATGGGGACAGGTGAGCCATAGAAACACATTCTTAAATGGAAAGAGTAATGATGCAATTCCGATAACGATTTAGGGCGTAATGAAATGGTATCTAATTCCAGTGCGTTGCATTTAAAGGCATGTTTATACTTGTCAAATATTATAAAACATTTTAATGACAGTATTATATTTATGGTGAGATGTTTTAAAAGTATATACATATTAGACATTCAGTTTTAATTTTAATAAATTTTATACATATATATATATATATATATATATATATATATATATATATTTATGGGTACAAAAAGATACGTGTGCTTATAAATTTATTATATTTTTATACATATATGTTTATATGTGCGAACAATGGATTTAGTCTTTTAATGACGTTTTTTAAGGCTATTTGAGGGTTTTTTGTTTAAATTTTACATTCGTTACAAGGCATTTCTGTATTTTGCTATTTAAATATTTTAATAATATATTATACTATTGTTATTATGTAGATTCAGGGTTTATCTTTTTGATGGTTTGAATTTATGAATGCTGCCTATGTTTTACATAACCAAGGTAACGTGTCAACCCAGTTGCATCATTTAAAGAAAAAGAAAAGGCAAAAATGTACCAAATCGATTTATTGACAATCCAAGTATATGTTAGTGCTTTCGGACCTTCATCAGACAAACCATCAAAATAATCAAGGGTTTAAAAACCAACACTTAGTGACATCATCATTACCTTATCATGTATTAAAGCATAAATTAAAGCAACAACTCACCCCTTACCATAAATAGTATATATAACATACAATACATACAATATCAAACAAGTTTTTATATATGTTTTATATGCAAAAATCCCATTCAGATAAAGTTATGAAATTTAAAAATGTATATCAACAATATAAGCATATATGTATATTAAAAATAAATAAATAATGTTGCATCTACATATATATAAAATATGTAATAAATATATATAAACATTTTTATCTTTTTATAAAATGTATATAAAATATATATCCAAGTTCAACTGTTAACTAATGCTTATATGTTTCCTGGATTAAATGAATTAAGCTCTTTGAAATGTTTACTTAAATTAAAGCCCCTGGAGAGATGTTGAACTTGGATATATATTTTATATACATTTACTGAGTTTAGTTTTTGCTGTTCAGTTGTATCATTTCCCTATCTATTTCGATCATATATATATTTGACAAACTAATACCCCCTTAAATACAAGTTGGAGATTTGAACGCTTTTGTTTAAAATGCTTTCCAAATTGCTTAATCATCAAACTGTTTTTTTTTTCAAGTGCAGTGGAGTAAGGGCTAATGTTATCTATACTATATGTCAATATGGTGGTTTTATTTTGATGAAGTCCAGTGTTGGACAAAAGCGCTTTTGTTATAATTATAATGAAGATGTGCTATGTCCTCATGGTATAGACCTTTGTTGTTTTTTTTCAAGATTTTACATAACTGTACTTTACTCAGTTTAATCCTGGAAGATTGAGATTGCTGTGCCAGAGGGAGTTCTTTCCTGTGGTGAGCTGAATTCACAGTTGGTATGCATTAGTAGCAGAGGCATTGGGGTACAGCGCCCAATGCTGCTGCTGCAAGGAGGCTTACCTCCTGCAAAAGCACCTTTTTAGTGATGTTTTATAATGCATTGTATACATTTCAGTGATGCAACCCATACATGATCACAATTGTGTGTGCTGAACAAACCAAGATGATGTCTTGTCTCATCTATAAAGCAAACAAAAACTAATGCATATCCAAATTCCAAAAGTATGCACACGTGTGTGTGTGTGTGTGTGTGTGTGTGCGTGCGTCTGTGTGCTGAACAAAGCAAGATGATGTCTTGTCTCATCTATAAAGCAAACAAAAAATAATGCACATCCAGATTCCAAAAGTATGCACATATCTATATGTGTGTGTGTGTGTGTGTGTGTGTGTGTGTGTGTGTGTGTGTGTGTGTGTGTGTGTGTGTGCGTGTATTACACACACACGTACGCGCACACTCACATGTGCACACAAATGTGCGTATGCGTGTGGGTGGGTCCATATTTATCCTCAATACATGGACTCACAAAAATCATTTCCCTCTCATGTTACAGGGAAATAACTAGTTGCCTGACCCCACTGTGCAGCATACCTCCCAACTGTACAGATTTTTGCAGAATGTCCAGATTTTTCCATTATGTATTGGAGATATATGAATGACTTTAACATATTGTTTTATTGCCATTTTTATAAATAACACTTTTTAAACTCTCATGCTACAAGTGGGAATCCAAGCATTATAATGCATGTTTATATTATCTCATGTATACTGTACTGTTTGAAAACATTTTTTATGGTGTATGTAATACTTTGTGGAGCTTTTCTCCCCGGGCCTCTGCTGAAAAAGGGTACAAATTCAGTCACACATTCCAGGTCTACAAATGTCAAATAAATGAATAATAATAAACAAATACATTTTTACCTCATATTTTTGGTCCATTTTTCATAAACTTGTTTTCTGGCAAATTAGTAGCAAATCATTAAAGATTGAAGTTAGAAAATAATGGCAGACATTTGAGTTTTAGACTTCATACCCTTCAGAAAATTAATGTAAACTCTGCTTTCTATCAACTTTCTAAGTTTGTAAGAGCAATATTTAAATTTTGTCCCTATTTTTGGAGTTTTGTCCCAGTTTTTTTTATGGCTTTGTCCACATTTTTTGAGGTTGAGAGATATGTTGTGCAGTGTTTTGAGGACTCTTACCTCATGTTGTAAAAGGACTGCCCCCTACACAAGGGTGCAGCCCCAACACAAAAGCACTTGTTTTGAGTTATATTATTGCTTTGTATATTACTGACAGCTTTTGTGATTGTAGTACTGAGCACTTGTGAAACAAGGAACCATACTGCAATCTCTTATAGTAAAAATAATGCCTACAAGATAAAATGTAATGAACCAAAGGTATCTATACCCTACCGCCACCCCTTACTAAAATTAATCACCTCTGAGTTGCACCAGCTTAGGGAAAAATCCAGTTTTGTCGAAGAGTTCTATCAATGAAACTGGAGTTGGCAGCGGAATAACTACTGTATATATCCTGCTAATGGAGAGTGGTAATGAAGTAAGAAAAATATATTTATGAGGTACGAAACACTGAATATTTTATCAAAACTCTTTTCTTCTAATACCATCTAATGTATTTTAGTAGCACAACCAATCATGTTTAAACTGGAAAAGAAAGAATATTCTCACATAGCAAAACAATTCACATGTATGTGTCACAAAAAAGGAACAGACACAACTACTAAAATAAAAAAATAACAAAAGAAGAAAAACGTGCAGTGATATTGTCCTCTTAATAGCAAGAAGATTTTGAAACAGATCACACCCTTATTAAGATAAGCATCTTCATCTTGCTTGAGAATCTTCTTCTTTGGGCAACCAATATAACAATGGTTTTGGTGTACTAACTTGACACTTGATACATACTGCCTTTTAAAGATTTTAAATTGATTAATTGATTTATTGAATGTAAAACCTTATTGGACAAACATTTCTATATAATGTTTTCAGTATTAGTGGGATTTTATCTGATGAAGTTTGTATTTTTGCAGACGAAAGCGCTCATGTCATTATTGTATTATTTATTAAAGGATTCGGCTTCTACCAGGTGAACTGTGATGTATTATTAACCAATATAACAGGACCAAACCACTCTTTGCGCTTTCAACCTTATTACAGTATTTTGTTAGGAATATCTCCACTGGAGTCCTATGAATGACACACAAATATAAGAAATGTCTGGGATGTGTTTGTGAAAATTAGAAATAATACAATTAAGATAGGACAATAGTAACTAAAAGAAAATCAGAAGCACAACCAGCCAGACTTGATTTTAAATATTCTTACCAGATAAGATTTAACTGAATAAATAAAAACATAACTGAACTATAACTAAGATATATGACCTACACTACTCTATTAAAATAATGCCATCAATTTTACTGTATTTTATTTGTAGTTATTTATTGGGGTAGAGCACTAACCTACATAGCCCTTTTCCAGATTCAGCCTAGGAGCACTGCCTGGTTAAGTGACTTGCTCAGCATCAGACAGTTAGGATCATAGGTTGGTACTAGACTATCTGCCCGTGGGCATTTATATGCCTAGCCAGAATGTGTTGGCTTTTGCCTCCCTTTTAGATTCGTTTCCTGAGCCTCTGTCTAGCAGGGCCATTGAAGTGATCCCATGGGTAAATTTACGATTTCCCATCCACTCGTCAAGATTTCTCTTGAAGAGAGTCAGTGAGGGGCTTTGCCTAACATAGATTGGGATTCTACTCCATAGCAAGAGAAGTCTCTGGGACAGGAATCTATCCCTCCAGCATGTCCTATTTATTGTTGTGTTGAGGTTTAAATCCCTGGAGCTTGTGGCTCTAAGAGATTTGGTTTTCTTGAGGTGGAGCATGTCCATTAATTCTGGGTTAGACATGGCCTTGTATGTCAGGCAGAGATCACCTCTGAGTAGGTGGTAAGCAACTGAGTAGAGCTGGAGTTTCTTTAGTCAAGCTGCATAGGGAATCTGTTTGAGGCCCACGTTCCTCTTGGTGAGGTACTTCTGTGGTCTTTCCAGCTTTTGCAGGTGTCGAGTAAGGTACATCCCAAATGGGGCATTTTACTCTATTATGGGCCTCATGAGTAGAGGGACACAATGACCTCTCTTGATCTAGATGCAAACCCTTTTGTGATTAGGTGGGCTACATTGAAGGAATTTCTAACCAATTTGGCAATGTCATTATCAAAGGAGAGGTTTCTATCTACTTGGGTCCCCAGATCCCTAATTACATCTTCCGTACTTAGTGGATTACCACGTATGTGGTGGTTCATGGGCACTTTGTTCTTCCCAAAGGGGATGACTATGCACTTTTTGGCATTTAGCTTGAGGCCCATGGTTCTGACACCCGGCATTCGTCTCCGTGAGACCTTTCTGGAGGATGTCTGTGTCAGCTGGAGAGTCGATTATAGCCCCCAGTTTGCAATCATCTGTGAACTTGGTCAGCCATAGTCCTCCCATGCTTCCTTGTACCTCAGAGAAGTATATACCAAACAGGAGGAGTCCCAGGACTGAGCCCTGTAGGACGCCACTTGTAACCGGTTTAGAGTCGGACATGGCACCCGCAACTCTGACCATGTGAGTTTTATCCATGAGCCAGTTGACAACCCATCTCGTTTCATAGGGGTTAATGTTCATGCTGGCAAGCTTATCTATAATGCCAGAGTGGGGAATAGTGTCGAAGGCCTTTGCGAGGTCCAGGTAAGTTGTGTAGACTACCTTTCCCTCATCTATGGCCTTAGTAACTGTTTCAAAGATCTCAACTAGGTTTAAGAGGCAAGATCTGCCTTTAACAAAGCCGAATTGGGTAGGGTCCAATGTCTGAAGGTTCCCAATGTCTTTGTTAATGAGTTCCATGATGATGCGCTCCATAGCTTTGCAGACCAGGCTTATAGGGTAATAGTTCCCAGGATCCGTTGTGGCACCACCTTTGTGGAGCAGGATAACTGTTGCTGTACGCCATTCTTTGGGCACATAGCCTGTGGTAAGGCTGAGTTTGAACAGTGAATTTAGGTGAGGGATTAGTTAATTTTGGAGCTCGTGTAAGACGTAGCCAGGTATACCATCCGGTCCCATTGATGCTATTTTTGGCTTTGGATAGGGCTGTTTTCACCTGTGTGTCTGTGATGTCTGGGGCTCTACAGTCATCTGGGATGGACACGGGCCCTTTTGGGGGTGGGGGGGTAAAATTTGCACTGAACCGGTCAGCCAGGATGTTGGCAATGTCAGTTGGTTCAGTGTATTTTTTGCCATTTTGCACTAGCTCAGAGCAGATCTGAGAGTTGCCACCTAGATTCTTGACTTAGCTAAAGAAGACTTTGTGATTATCTTTAGTCTTTGGCAATTTTTCTTTTGAAGCTGGCCTTGGATGATTTTATGAGGGATCATAGTTTCTTGCTAATACTGATCAGGGATGCCTTCCCTTTTTGGGATTTTGCTCCATCATGTAATACTTTCCTCCTTCTGTTGTATAGCTTATTTATGGCCAGGGATCACGAGACTGGTTTCCTCTTTTTGGAGGAGTGAGTCTTGGTTTTACTTGGGATGGCTCGATCCATGCATTCCTGTAGGTGCTCATAGAATGCATTTGTAAAGGATTCTGCAGTTTGGGCAGCATTATCCTTTAGCAAGGAGGCTTTGAAACTTTCCACCTCGGTCTTCAGAAGTGTGAAGTTTGCTTTTGAAAGTTTTTCACAGTGGTTTCCTTGACTGGGGGTGGGTTTGGGATGTGGATGTCCAGTGTGATTAGTTTATGGTCTGATCTTACCAGCCACGGGTTTACTTCTGGTGTGGAACATTGATCCCTCATGTTGGTGATGACCAGATCCAATATGTTGTCACCTCTTGTGGGAGTGGTGACCAGTTGTTCCAGGGTGTTTGAGTTTATAAACTCTAGGAAGCATTGGACAAAGGAGCTTGTACTCGAGTACTTTTCCTAGTCAATGTTTGGGTAGTTGAGATCACCCAATATCATGGTGTTTGGTAGGACCTTCATATTTTCCAATGTTTTCAGGAATGCTGAGTGGGGGTCCTAAGACAAGGTGGGTGATCTGTAGCAAACTACAATCTGAAAAACAGCTTTGCCCACTGTTAGTTGCACATGGATGGTCTCCGAGGCCTCGTGCTGTGCCACTAACCTGGAGGTGTGGGTATCCTTGATGAAAATGGATACACCCCCTCCTTTTGTATTTTGGTCCGGGTTCTAGGGCCGAAAGGTATGGTAGGAGTTATAGCCTGCTAGTGCTGGGGTGCTCTCTGGAGCCTTGAACCAGGTTTCTGTTACTGCACAGATATCGATTTTCTCCATGCTGAGGAGTGCCTCGAGTGCGTGCATTTTGAGGTTTAGACTTCTGGCATTGAGTAGCGTTACCCTCAGTTTTTGGTTTCTTGTGTTGTTTATGGAGGTGGGTTTGTCTTTTGAGCCTTGCCTAAAAAAGGCACTATGGGGGTGGCAAGAGCCTTGGCCAGTATTCAAAAGCCTAAGGGTGACAGGTGCAAGCAGTCTCTGGCGAAGCAGCGTGGCTTGTTGAGCATGTCATCCCAGGCTGACAGACACTGGATCCCCTTTGAACGACACCAATAGCTTAGCCAATTGTTAAAATTTATTTTATCTTTGTACTGTGGCATCATTCTTGGTGAGGGCAGGATGCTACTCAGGGTCAGGGTCATACTGGCCTGGGCTACATGATCATTGAGCTCCTCTATGTCTCTTTTCATGTAGTCCAGGGAGGTATGTCTCAGGTCATTCACACCAACATGGACAATGACAGAGTCATATTTGTACTTGTTTTGGAATGTCCTGAGTGCTTGTGTTATGTGGCGGATCCTGGCACCCGACAAGCAGCTTACAGTAATCTTCTCCTTGCTCAGTCTAGTGAGTGGGACATCAGTGTGCCTGACAATAGAGTCACCTATTACTAGTGTATTGGGTGTGTTATTTAGCCTTAAGGGCTGTGATTGCATGGCACACTGACTTTGTGAAGTATGTGGTTGTTGTTGGGGGGGGGGGTTGCTTGCATGTCTGTGTTGGAGGTCTCTGCTGCTTTGGCAGATTTTTATTTAGAGCCTCCGAGTCAATTATTTAGTCAATGGAGGATTAGGGAATCAAACCCTGGACCACTGGATCATAGTAACTAGCTCATTAAATAGCACCTTAATCCTGTGCATTAACTGCCAGACTACCTGTCTGTCAGTTTACCTGACACAATGAAAAAAACGTTAAAACTGAACTCATATGTACAACAGGAAATCAAACATGAAACATGATAATACATATTTGAAAAATCTACTAAAACTTCAAATCTCTGAAATGAATGTAAAACAGTAATTAAAATGCAGTCCCTTGGAATAATTTTTGAGATACATAGAATAACTTGGATTGTAGTATTACTGAATTCAATTGTATAACCTCTGACTTTGTAACTCATCATAAAAGTCATTCAACATACTTAATGTATAAGAAATTTCATGTAATGTAATACACTAGTACATATTATATATAGTATACGTACATGTATTTAATATATATGGATATAGATATAGGTGTGTGTGTGTGTGTGTGTGTTTGGCAGCATACTGGTGCAACATATAACACTGTCGACTCACAACAACAGGTTCCCCAATTTGAATCTTGGCTGGGGTGCCTAGTATTTGGAGTCTGCATGCCCTTCTTAGTCTCGCGTGGGTTTTCTTCCACATTCGAATATGTTATCTTGTAGGTGGATTGGACACTTTAAATTGGCCATTGGTGTGAGCGTGCATGTATATGTGTGTGTAATATAGAAGAACTAGAAGAACAACTGTGGCAGGGCTAGCCGCCTTGCAGTGTGAACACTGGCTCTATATAATGCTTATTATTAAAGTGACATCCCAAACCCATATATAAAAATGGAAAACAAAAGGGGTTATGGATGAATTATTTATATTTACATATATATATATATATATATATATATATATATATATATATATAAAACTTCTTTATTGAAGACCAAGTAGATTAGCACTTTCACCCTTAAAAGAACTTCATCAGACATTTGTGGTGAATGGTGAATTGACCAGTCATCAGACAAGTCTCTTAATCCTAAAGTATAAGATACTGCCTGTATCTCACAACATAATCTATTTTATTCTGTGCTTTTTTAGCTTACTGCATTCCACGGACTTCAATAGACTACACTGTTTAAGTTTCACCTGAATACTGTCCTAGGTATTTGCAGATGAATACTGCCCCAGGTAGTTTCAGCTGAAAAGTGCCCAGGTAGTTTTGGTAACTTTTTATAAATTAAGTTTCTCATGTTTTTTTTAAATACTTTATTGAAATATCAACATATAACATAATAAAAACACCTTGGCAATTAACATTCCAACCATCAGTTTAAGTGCATAACATTTCAGTAATCAAAGAAAAACTCTAACAACTTAGTTTAATCTGCAGATACTGAACACTGATTGCCCCTAAAGTACAAGAACATGCACCTACAACACTCTTCCAATTTTTAGATCTGAGGGGAGCAAGATCCATTCAGACCCTTTAGACTCATATACCACACTAATGGAATGGTGTGTGTTGGGGGGAGGAGGTGGGGGTGCATGTCTCATGGTCATTTTCCAAATCAATAAATTTTGTAAACAAACAACAGTGAGTTCTGCACTAGCCAGAATATTCCATCTTTCCCTAGAGCATATTCTGGGATATCCAGACCTAAAGCTCAAAAATTTAATTCACTCAGTGGCGATAACTTTGTAATGTGGATTTTATAGCAGAGTGCATCCTGGAATAGATCCTTTTCACTTTTACCCATTCTCATAGCATGAGCTGATAAACTGTCCTGATTATACCTCCAATAACTCCCTCTCCCATGGCCTCTCTCTCTCTCTCTTCTATTCCCACTGGAAACAGCTACCAAACGTGTATTCTGTTAAACTTAGTCATTTTTGGAACTGGAGCAAAATTATAATGTGTTTACTATTTCAATACTTTTTTTCTATTCCTGGGCACACAATGACGTATCTATTGTTTTTAACTTGCTTTTGTCAGCTGGGAGGATTTGGGTCCTTATATCTTCCAAACACATTCTATACAATGGACTCTAATTTAGGGGCAACACTCTGTAAGAGGTAAGTTCTCTTGCCAGTTTAGTGACTTTCCCCCCACTACCTTACTGATGCTGGTCCAGGTCCCTCAAGCTTAAATACTGCCACCTACTCAGGTTTGTCTTTCCCCCACTCTTTTCTCTCCAGGCTGGTAAAGGTAACTTTGAAAGATCTGAGTTACAGAAAAAAAAAAGTCAGACAAGAAAAAACATCTACAAAGCTAGCCACTGCACAAAGAACTGATCTATTGTTTATCTTGTAAAATGAATTTGTTCAGATCTATTCCCATATTGCACTTTTTTGTTGCATCAATTTGTGTTTGCTCATCCATCCTTTCTTTCAACAAAACGTTCAAGATCTCATACCTTCCACTGAAAATGTGATTCCATGCATGTTACTTGGGTTATTATCACTAACACTTTTGGCTGCCATATATAGGGGATGCAGAGATGTATTGTAAGAATTGTGTAGTGCAGCTCCCATATGCCCACATTGATTTGGCATGCCTAAGTACATATTCTCACCAGATAGCATTCATTGTTTGGCAGGAGATAATAGTAGAGTTGGATTGGTAAAGATAGCCAAGAAACAGTTTCTGGATTTCACCTACACTTTTATTCAAAGCAACTTGAGGTGTATTTTGTCACATATAAAAACCTGGGAAGTAAAAGCGTTTTTATGACAAACACTCTTGCTATAAAATGTTGATGAATCGATTCCCATATTCTCATCTTTCTCATATACTCCTCTAAGTATATTGGATTACTTCTGACAATATTTTCAAAATTAGTAATGATTTTGATCCCTGAATATACCCATTCTTGTCAGTAACATACAGGAAAAAAAACTTTTCCACAAACGCTCTTACCTCTGGAAGGATATCACTTAAAAGGAACCTATAAATCTTTAATCCAATGATATCACCAAACTTTGTATAGACATCTACAATTTTCAGGACAGAACCTTTCAGGTTGATCAAAGAGTAATGTAGTTATTTGCAGACCAGATGTCTGTACTGATAAGGACATAGGAACAATACTTGATTAGTGTAATTATCTGCAGACCAGATGTCTGTATCGATAAGGACCTAGGAACAGTACTTGATTAGTGTAATCATCTGCAAACCAGATGTCTGCAATGATAACATAGGAACAATGCAATGTATGTGATCTCAGAGACCATAATCATCCTCTCCTTTAAGAAGGCACACACAAAAATGTTGACACCTTTTTTGAACACTTTATACTGCTCACCTCCCAAATCTAACAGACTCACTTGAAAGCACTGATTTCTGCCTACCCATACAATCATAAGGACTTGCCCCAAAGGTAGCCAGAGTAGTCCATTGTTTTACCTGTAATGGTAAGTTATTCCATAGCCTATATTTAGTTAAGAACATGTCCCTCCAGCAACTCTCATTTATTTGTTGGTATAGGTAGTCCTTAGTGCAGGCGTTTCCAATCTTTCAAAGAAATAGGAGGTCAAACTGGATAGGGTCTTTCATTGCTCAAAAAAGTAAGACATAGGTTATTTCTGATCATCCTGTTAGATAGTTAGTATAAGCAGAGTCATATTAATATGTTGGGATAGTTGAAGGATTTAATATTTGGGGCCTTGCCAGCTAAAATATGTGGCTGGATTTGTACATACCAGTTTATATATGCCTGGATTTGTACATACCAATTTGGGCAATGCATTTGACAATGAGTTTGCTAAGGGTAGAGTTTAGTTGCAAGATGACTTCTTTGGATTTTGAGGCTATCCCCTTGGAAAATAACTGAACAACATAGAAGAATTTCCTGATTATTGTGCATATTTGATGAGTGAATATGTGAGGGAGTTGTCCACACCTTGTCTGAAGACAAGCACAGTTTATAATGTTTGATGTGGGGGACAGCTGTTCTGCCAAACAGAACTATGCTGCACTTTTTTAATTTCAGACTGAGACCATTTTGGTATAGCACATCTGTGCACATGTCAACCCTAAATGAAGCTGTCAAATATTAGTAGTTGAGTGGATAATAGTGCCTAGATTGCAGTCATCAGCAAACTTGGCTAGCGATATGTTTGAGATACTGGCTTGGATGTCTGCAAAAATAAATGCCAAACAGCAGGGGGCTCAGTATTTATTCTGATGGTACATCCCCTAATTGCAGTTTTACATTCAAAGACAGCACCAGTAGCTTTCATAGATTGGGGTCAGTTGGATAGCCAATGTGCAACTGAATGGACAAAACAGGGGTTTATATTAACTTTGCCTGTTTTTTTTCAATAATACTAGCATGGGGATAGTATCAAAAGCCTTGACCAGGTTGAGATAAACAATATACACTGAATCATTACTGGTCACATCTTCTGTAACCTTTGCAAAAAAAATTTTCTAAGTTTGGGAGACAGGACCTTCCCTTCACAAAACTAAGCTGATTGGGGTCTATATCAGTTAAGTTGCTTATGTCTGCATAAAAGAGTTTTGCTATGGTACGTTCCATGGTTTTGCATATAATGCTGATAAGGCTAATGAGCCCAGGTCTGTAGAAGGGTTTCTCTTGTATAGGTGGAGTCTTAGTGAATTTGCTCCAGACATCAGGCCTAAACCCTGTAGAGAGGCTAAAACTCATCTGTTTAAGTCTATGTATGCTCAGACAGTGTATAGTTGTCACCAATGGTATTGCAGCCTGATATGTTGTCTGATCCCATGGAAGTATCATTTTTAGCTTTTGACAAGCTTTCTAAGATTTGTTCCAAAGTGATTTCAGGGGAAATTAAATTTTGGAGGATAGTGGTTTCAACAATGTATGTAGTATGTATGTATGGGTAAAATTAGCACTAAATTTGTCTGCTAATATATTGGCTATATCCTTTAGATCAGAATGTATGACATCATTATAGATAAACTTGTTGCATTGTTAGACATTATTTAATTTCCCAACATAAAATAAATCAATAAAGATCTGTAGTTTTGTTTGGTACCTCTAGCAAGTTCATACTCCATTTTACATTTTCTAATAGTGTAATGCTTGCATGCTTCACCTGTTTCAGGCACTTCATTTCCATCACCTCTAGCTTCCTCACCTGCTTTCTCTTTACTGCCCGGGTTGACAGATGGGATAGACAAAGCAATGAGGATATAAAAGCAGAAGCAAAAGTACCTCCATTAGCAGAAAGAGTCAAACAGAATAGATTACAGTGTTTTGGGAGCAAGCGCAGGAAAGCAGAAGACAATCTGGTGGAAAAGAGTTGGGACAGACACGTAGAAGGTAAGAAGAAATGATGGCATCCAGGAAAAAGATGGCTGGATTGTGTGAGAGATCTGTGACAATTAAGCTTGACTGTTGAAGAAGGTAGGAGCATAGCAAATGGGAAAGGGGGGTTGATGATAGGTTCATAGGTTCATAGGTTCACCTTAACCCCTCCCAACCATGATGATGATGATAGCTAGTTCACATCTTCTTTCCTTTAACTGTCTTAACATCAGCTTAGGTGCTCTGTTAACTGCTTTGCTGAGAATAGTTTCCAGGTTCTCTCCCACCTCCTTCTAATCCTGCTGCAGTAGATTTTCTTATATCTTTCCTTTTTTTTTGCCATTATAGCTTTCACTAGGACCTTGTCCTTCCTACCCAGGGTTGCCAGACGTCCCTATTTAGGCGGGACTGCCCCAGGATCAGCAGCCTTATCCCAAGTCCCGCACTGCTGGTTTAAATCCCGGGCAGCCTCCGGTTTGTTTTTTTTTTTTTTTTTTTTTTTTTTTGATTGGCCCATATACCGGCATACGGGCCAATCAAAAATCACTAAACATGGAGCTTCTTGTGTTTAATGTGGAACATCACTGTTCCACATTAAACAGAAGTAGCTCCGTGTTTAGCGATTTTTGATTAGCCGTATACCGTTATACGGGCCAATCAAAAAAAATCGCAAAACAGAGCTACTTCTGTTTAATGCAAAACTGCGATGTTCCACATTAAACAGAAGTAGCTCCATGTTTAGCGATTTTTCATTGGCCCGTATACTGGTATACGGGCCAATCAAAAAAACGCAAAACAGAGCTACTTCTGTTTAATGCAGAACTGCGATGTTTTGCATTAAACAGACGTAGCTCCGAGTTTGTTTATTTTTGATTGGCCCGGGCCTATCAAAAAAAAAAAAACAACACAGAGCTACTTTTGTTTAATGTGGAACTCTGATGCTCCACTTTAAAGACCTAGCTTGGAAGACTTTTTTTTTTTTTAGTGTTCACTTGCTGTGAAGGACTTTTTTTGTCCCTAACTGGCCAGTTGAAAATCTGGCAACCCTGTTCCTACGCTTTCTTTTACAATTATTTTCAAATCTCCCTGTCTTAATTCCAATATCTTTAATTCCACCTGCTCTTAATATATCTTCCCCACATAACCTTACTGCTCCTTTTAAGGAATAAGAACCTAAACAATTCACAGTTTGCACTCATGAACATCCCCATATCTTGATATTTTTTCCTGGAAAGTTCTTACCCACCCCATTTTTAAGGATCCCTTATCAACTACTTATTTAAGTGTAAATGTAACAATCATCCACTGTCTGCAAGCAGTTTGTCGTTCCAATTTTCCTAACTCCATTAGTGCTAAATTATCATGTGAAACAAATTGCTTTGCTAATAATCTTCCTTGACATGTGTTGTTACCTCAGTCACTGTATTATAAATGTATAGTCCTGAACTGCACACTAGGGATTCCACCAAGTAAAGCTCTACACGCCACAATGGTTCTTGGGTCTCACCTGTGTTGCTCAACTAACCTATCTACTCCACACAGTATTCTATCTACTTGCAGAAACATCACATCATTAAAATCTGTGCCTGTAATTATCAGGATGAATCCATCTCTCATTGTTTCCACTCTCTCACTGTATATGTATGTATGTGTATATATATATATATATATATATATATATATATATATGTATATATATATATGTATGTATATATATATATATATATATATATATATGTATATATATATATATATATATATATATATATATATAAGTAGCAAACACTCCTATGTTCACTTGATTTGGTCCACAGTAATCCATCTCCTTTCCTTATCTTTTCCTTCAATGACTTTCTCCCATCACACAATGGGTTTGTCACTCCACTTGCTGTCCTTGCTGCGATGATCCCCTCCCATATTTAGCTCATATCTCAGGCATCAGAGTCACAATTTTGACTTATTTTAGTAAGGAAGCATGTGTTCAGGTGGCCCAGCTTTCCTAGGATTGCCTATTGCTTTATTTTTACAATTAAGCCACTCACATTCCTAGTAACTGACTCATGTGAGACACGTATTTTGCTCGTGGTCAGAACTCCCACAAAAGTACCTTTTTCTGTCAACTGTATTTAATTGTTGCTGTCCTATTTATTTTATTCAGCTCTACAGGAGTCTACCTTTAAGCTAAGAGTATTCTGTTAAAAATGTTAAAAAACTGAAATAGAAGAACTTCTATTTTTAGAGCACATAAAACAGACTCACAGACAGCTCTGCTCCAGATGTATTTCATTGTGATAATAAAGCTGAAAGCTTCTCTTCCTCCTGGTCTAGCTTCTGTTGCAATTAATGAGTGTGGGAGGAAAGGAACACAGTACCTACTGTCAAAACTATGTTTAGCTACAAAGTGTTACCAAAAAATATGTCCCAGACAGCCTTCCTTCAAAGAAGAGCCCAGTTCTATGGGGTCTAATTTGCATAATTTCTGAAGCCTTTGTCTCCAATTGCAGTGATTTTTGGGGAAGACAATTTGAGGAATGATTGTCTTCAAAGTTTTCTTTACACCTGATAAAGCTACAAAACTTCAACAGAGAAACAATACAAACTAGATAAAAACAAAAAACTGCTGGCGATGTCAAGCAGTCCGTAAGATAATTCAAACAACCATTTAATGAGCACTTTCGAAGGAGTCAATGCCCCAAATTCTTCAGACAAAGCAAGACTAAAAAACTAACATCTTTACATACATTAATCACCCAATCATAATAATCATTCAGTTTGTGCTTAATTGGTGCCTATTAACCATGACTCACATAAATTTAACATTTACACCATTTTTAAAAAGGAATACTTTAGTATAAAACTAGTTTTAAAATTCAATAAAAATGATTAAGCTACATAGTGAATATCAAAATACTCTCAACAGAACCTCACAGAAACAGTATGCAATATGCAATATTAGTTCTCAAACTGAAAAATTATAGCTTATTAAAAACATGTACATTAACATTTATAAAATATACCAGGAGTGTGTTTATATGTGCACCACAATTAATTTTTCTGCAGAAAATCATTGATAAAATGTCATAATTAATAAACTTATTTGATGTATTCTTAGATTTTAAACATAAATATGAAAAATATAAACATGTATTATACATAACAAATAGGCATTAATTCCTTACCCTCCCTACCTATTAAGTGCTTTCAACTTTAAGATACTTTTGAGGGAGACAAATTCAAATGTTAATGTACATGTTTTTATCAATGCTGAAATGGATTTTCTTCTTTCTTTTTTTTTCTTCTTGCAAAGTCTTAACTCATTTCAAACAGGTTTAGAGAAGGGGATACAAGAGTTTCATGGAACTAAGATTTGACAATTAGATCTGAGAAAATCCAGGTTACACTGAATATCTCCTTAGGTGTTTAGCAAGACTGCAGAAATGTGCAGTACAGAAGTTTCCCTTGACTCAAGACTATGCAATCATGAGAGTTACTATTTTAAGAGACACAGGTGTGTTGAGGATACAAGAGTCATTTTATTTATTTATTTTTTTATTTATCATCCTCTTTTTCCATTGTCAATTTTGAGTCTTATGTCATTACATCTGGAAGTTAAACTCATCCGTGATTTATTATAAATTCTCACAAGAATAAGTGGATATTAAAAAGATTATGGGTGGGTGAACTTCAAGGAAAGAAATTTCACTTTAGTTGAAACAAGCTAGAAATAGATGCATCATTTATGCTGTGGCCTGAATGTTATGCAAAGACTGCACTAAGCAGATAACTAATGTATTATTCTCCAGGTCCCTGACACCCCCTAGTAATAAGTAATGTATTATTTCCCAAGTCCCTAAAACCCCCTGCAATAAGTAGTATACTATTCTCTAGGTCCCTGACACCCCCAGCAATAAATAATCATTATTCTCCAGGTCCGTGACACCCCCCCCCCCCAGCAATTAGTAGTATATTATTTTCCAAGTCCCTGACACCATCATCAATAAGTAATGTATTATTTTCCAAATCCCCGACATGCCCAACAATAAAATTCGCCTGATCAGTAAGGCAAATTTCAGATTAGTCACTTACCTGACACTGTATAATAATTACACAAATAAACGTTAACATTTTGACATATCATTCATTATGTAAATTCCTAGCCACATTCCATTACATTCCATTTCCTAACCTAGTTTCTCGCAGGTGACAAATATCATTAATGTTGTATGATTTGAAAAAAAGTCATATACATGATTTTGTGGACTTCAGTGTTATTATTCCTTTGCTGCTTCAAGAAAAATGTGTTTTATGGCCTTAAGCTATGCCACAGCCACATCAGACATTTGTACTGCAGTTCAGATTAAAGGAAACAAAATGTGTGACTGATTATCCCTCTAGGTGCTAAAAGCCCTTCCCTAGTGCACTTCACATAAGTAATGCTGTAATAATATTACCAGAATGTTGTTGAAGTCTGGTGCCACTGCTTCTGATATGATCTTTTGTCTCTGTTGCTAAAAAGGTGGCAGGCAGAGACTCTTCTTCATATCTTGCTGGTCTCCTCTTTCTTTCTCTTGTCATCACTCAAGTCTCTTTTGCGGAATTGGTGCGGGAGTGTGGGGCAATGTGTAGGTGTCCTACTGTGCTCCTCATCTTGTTTAGTAGGTGAGATCCCCTCCTACTAGGTCACTGTAATTCTAAGCTAGGTATTCTGCCTCTGTACTTCACAAATGTTAGGAATTCGTCGCCAGAATCACCGCCACCACAATGTTACAGGAATTCGCCACCAGAATCACCGCCACCACAATGTTACGCTGATCTCCTTTTCCACGTCATTCTCTCCTATAATGTCTTGTCAGTGTACAGTACCCTAACAGTGCTGGTATTCACTCTCTGACTACCACAGTTTGTCACCCATGACCTTCCCAGAACCATATATAGTGTTTCCATTAATATGTCACTAAGTTGTGATAATATCGTAGAAACAAAATCCACATCCATACACACATTTTTACAAATATGATGACACAGCTGGAGACTGCACTAAATGTGCACAGACTGGTGCATGAGTGTACATGTGTGTGTGTGTGTGTGTGTGTGTGTGTGTGTGTGTGTGTGTGTGTGTGTGTGTGTGTGTGTGTGTGTGTGTGTGTGGGGGGTAAATTTACAGAACTCAGAATGTCACTGAAAGTTCTGTCCAGCACTGAAATCCACACCTTTACCACACTGTTGTGTTTCCAGTAAATGATTATTTCACTGGGTGGAGGGGGCTAGACACTCACCTAAACATGTTCATGTATGAAACTATGTTTCACACAGTTGAAAGGTAAATAAATTAGTGACTTTCAACTCCTAACATGATAATGATAAAATTACGATTGAATCTGGTCTTCATTAGACATTTAAGAGATTATTTTTAAAAAGCCTTTTGCAGATCACTACTGAAAGGATTTGAAGCTATTTTTATTCCCCCTCTGTTTAAACTCATTCTTTTCAGATATTTTTTTTGCTCCCCAGTTAGTTCTTTTAAGAACTTTGAGGCAGTATATTTTCTTTGATTCATCTTCTTCTGTTGCTTCTTTATGAAGGCACTCAAGGTGCACTCTGCATTTCAGTGGCATAGCATCAGTTTTGTAGTAGGGGAAGCTGAAATATACAGTATGTCTGTGTGCGTGTGTGTGTGTGTGTGTGTGTGTGTGTGTGTGTGTGTGTGTGTGTGTGTGTGTGTGTGTACGCGCAAATCTGTGTGATTGATCAATGTACCTAAAGCAATGTCAGTTAATCGTATGGTATAAAGACACTGCATTTTCCATTTGGTTGTATTTGAGATCGGCATGTTACTGCCAGTACATCCATGATGGCTTTAAATAATAAAAGCCCCTGATTAGTTACGAAATACTTGTTAAAACAACAACACAAAAAAAGAAACTTGAATTATTTCCGTTGTAGGTATTATGGCTTTGTCTCTGCTTAACTGTAAGGTGACTCGTGCTGTACAATTTTAAAATGTCACACTTTTTAGGGGTATCATGTCTATTGACCAGAATGTATAATGAGCCAGATTACATTGCTGAACCCAAGGAAAAAAAACAGCTTCTAATTTTTTATAGAAGCAGCACACAGCCAGAGCAAGCCAGTCATCAATTGCTGTAGCAATGTATCACAAAGGCAAGCCAGCTGCTGATTTACAATTCTCTGTTATGCTTCAGATTATCAATACCTTACAACTCAAATTATATCAACAGGGTAAAACGCGCTAGCAAGCAATTGCTAAATTTTTAACTTGAAAAGGCATTGTTAACACTAGTGTATTGCAAAACATTCAGTGGTACACAAATGCCTATCCATGAGCTCAGAGACAAAGCTAGGCGGAATTATAGGATGGTATTCATAGTCCAGCCCTTCATATTTTCATAGCGGTAATCTGTGAAAACCAGCACTACATTCTTATGCAAATTTTACCTCTCAGGATGACTATGAAAATACACGTGCATTTTGATAAACACGCCTCCCTACCGCAAAAACCTAACATGCTTAAGGCATAAACAGTAGGGGCAGCTAATATGCAGATAAGGGGCATTCACATTTATAAATCAGTAGAATTCATAGTGATGAATTGAAAAAGATGTAATTTGTAGTGTTGTCGCCTCACAGTAACATGCTCTCTGGTTCGATTCTCAGCTAGAACGTCTTCTGCGTGGAGACATGCATGAATGGGCATACCTTCATTGAAGGTTGTGCATCAGGGCTGGTAACTCGGCACGTAAACATCAACTACCAATCATTAGGGGACCGGAGTTCTGCTGTGGCGACCCCTAACCGGGAAAAGCCGAAAGACATAACAATGTGTAAATGACATTGAACTTATGCCAGTAAGCAGAAATGTACCAAGAGAATACAGAGTTACAAGAGGAAAGGAAACAAGGAATATGCACTGCTGTACATTTTAAAAGGAGGTACAATTACTGACTTTATTTAAAGACATTTTTTATTTTATTTTATTGCTTCTGCATACATGGACAAACTACTGAAGGGATCACTGGGGAAATGTTTCATTTTGGTGTCAGTGAAGTGCTTGTGCTGACATGCACAAACTACTGAACTGGTAGGTGTTGCGGAAATGCTTCATTTTGGTGCTTGTGCACACTTGGTGAAACTACTGAAGTGATAACTGGAGGAATGCTTCATTTTGGTGCTTGCGCACACTTGGTGAAACTACTGAAGTGATAACTGGAGGAATGCTTCATTTTGGTGCTTGCACACTTGGTGAAACTACTGAAGTGATAACTGGAGGAATGCTTCATTTTGGTGCTTGCGCACACTTGGTGAAACTACTGAAGTGATAACTGGAGGAATGCTTCATTTTGGTGCTTGTGCACACTTGGTGAAACTACTGAAGTGATAACTGGGGGAATGCTTCATGTTGGTGCTTGTGCACACTTGGTGAAACTACTGAAGTGATAACTGGAGGAATGCTTCATTTTGGTGCTTGTGCACACTTGATGAAACTACTGAAGTGATAACTGGAGGAATGCTTCATTTTGGTGCTTGTGCACACTTGGTGAAACTACTGAAGTGATAACTGGAGGAATGCTTCATTTTGGTGCTTGTGCACACTTGGTGAAACTACTGAAGTGATAACTGGAGGAATGCTTCATTTTGGTGCTTGTGCACACTTGGTGAAACTACTGAAGTGATAACTGAAGGAATGCTTCATTTTGGTGTTTGTATATACTTGATGAAACTATTGAAGGGATAGTTTTGGGAAATGTTTTGTGTTGGTGCATGTGCATACTTGGTCAAATTACTTGAAGGGATCGCTTGGGGAAAAGTACATTTCCCTCATTCAAAGTTTTCATGCTATACACCCATACATACCTCATACTAGATGGCAGATCTTGGTTTGTAAGCATTTCAACTAAACCATGTGGAGGTTCCTTTTAAGAGTAGTCCTTTATTTCCAGCATGATATTTGAAGGTGTGTGTGTGGGGGGGGGGGGGCGTAAACATTTGGCTGGTACCACAAACTGCTTTCAGCTCCACTTATGTTATTTTCCATAGCTAGGGCATTTATTTATTTTATTTATTTGACATTTGTTGACTGGGAAAGTCCGACTGGGTCACGACCCCATTTTCAGCAGAGGCCCAAGTAGAAAAGCTCCATAGAGTAAAAACATTGGTAAAATAAAAGTACAGAGATATTAAATTTGTAGGTGCATTTATTGCAAATTTAGCAATTTTGTTATAATGAGATTCAAGTTTATTTTTTAGGGTCCTCTGAATGTTTGTTAGAATGGGAGCACTGTATCATGAAGTCTTTGTGCCAGTAGAGCATTCTTAGTTTGCAGTGAGTTTTTTTGATTGCATTGTGGATATGTAGTTCAAAGGAAAGCTTGTTGTCTATGGTCACTCCTAATAATCTGGCTTGAGATGCAACTTGTATTTGAGTATTGCTTAGTGAAAACATCTTAAAGTTGGCTGAGACACTTTTGGGTGTGAAGAGGAGGAGTTTGGTTTTATTTGGGGAGGTTATGATGGAAGAGAAGGCAGAGGGGGTTAGGTATAGAAGGTGATTTATGTTGCTGGAGGAGAAGATGATAGTAGAATGGTAGCCATATTGGATTAGGGAGCTATTTTGAGAGGGGTTGGGGTTGTTCATGGTATGCCAGTTCCAGGGTTTGCTGGAATGACCGAATAAATTGAGTATGCTGTTGATAAAGTGTGTGTTGAATGTTTCTTCTATTTGGAATGGGGTGTTATCAGTGGCAGGAGATAGGTTTTCTATGGTTCCAGGGGTGAGGAGTTGAGAAATGGTGTGCCATAATTTTTGGGGGTTTGCTTTTCTGGGAGATTAGCTGCAGGGAGAAATAATGCTTCTTATGATAGTTTATCTGTCTTTTTGCTTGGTTGTCTAGCTGTTTATACTTTTGGTAATTTAGGTCAATTTTGGTTCTTTGCCATTCTTGCCAGGCTTTATCTCTTGTTACTTGTAAGTTTTTGGTAGGCTTAGTTAGCCAGGGAGCATGATTATTTTTATCTTTTTTATGCAGAGTGAGGCTAGGTTGTTAAGGGTGTCCAGAAATATTTTGCTGAAGTGGCTGATGGCCTTATCTAAGTATAGGGTTTTTAGTATTGGCCAGTTTACTTATTTTAGTATTGGATTAAAGTGGTGCTGGTTGAAGTTAGACAAGCTGCGTAAAGTTTTGTAGGTGTGTTTTTTGGGGTTGTGGATCGAGGGCATACAATAGCATTCCCTGACAAACTTTTGGCAATACGCAACATTCTGGGGGCATGTGCAATAAAGAAAATTAAGCTTCTGAGAGATGCTGTGCAAAGTCAGCATTACCTGCATGACCTGCTTTACTTTACCTAAAGAAATATAATACATGCTTTCATTCAGATAAAACATGTGTACTATCTTTGTTTAGATAAGGACTTTGAAAAAAAGAAAAAGAAATGTTAAATGAGCAAAACTCCTTTCCTTTAGTGTAGGGAATGTTCAGTGTACCAGCATCCCCCCATGCTATGTCACTGGTTGATTTACTTTCTCGCTGGTGGAAGAGGGGAGTATTTGAGTCTATTGAAGGCACCTGTAGACACAATTAAGGCAACTTTTAGTTTAAAACATTCCTACCTTGAGTGACTTTGCTTAATTATCATTATTAGTGGGAAAAGCATGAAAAATGGAACCTGTAACATACAACATATCAAAGTACCTTTATTCAGTTATTCTATTTAAATATTTATTATTATAAACCTGACATTTCTTCCTACTGTAAAGAAAAAAGTCTGATAGAAGAAATCTTTATAGGGCAATTTCTTTAATTATATTAGCAGCTGCCTGTAGAAATATTTACTTTGCCTTAGTGATCATGGTCTGAGATTGGTTATTGATCGTAACTGGTTACTAATAAGTGTCAGTCTTAAACAGTACAGTTTTAGTTGTTTATTTTGGATTCCATCTTGCTCTTTAAATTAATGTTTGTTATTGTACTGCATATGACATTTGATACACGCATAATTAACAGAGGCTGCTAGGAAAAAAAAATCTGAAGTACATGTTATCCTATGATTTGTCAATTAGATTTGTAATAAATGTGGGTAACTTATAAAAAGGAACAAAGTTATAAGAAAGCAATTGAAGTGTGTGGATTTTTCAGTGCAGACTATATAAAACGGACTCTCTGTTAGCTCTAGGCCAGCTACTGGCTTCTCTTTCAAGTAATAATTTGAACTTCTAGTTTATTTTGTGATAGATTTGTACCCAACATGTAAAGTAATATATGCAGTTCAATGCTCTTTGCTATAAATGGAGAAATGTGACGTTATTAAGCATGATCTATAGTTACTCAGAAAAAAGTCAAGGAGCAGCTGATCTGTTAGGTATTATGCAATGCAATTCTTATAATATGGATTAACAGAACTAAATTGTTAAGATAACCTAAGAACAAAATGCTGTTTGCTATATTTAGCATATGGGATATTCACTTGAGATATCCATATTTCCCAAATGTTAGGCTGCCACCAGTCTAGTCTTCATTAGTAATAATTAGTAAAAGCAAACACGGAAAGGTAGCTACATGCAAGAATATATTGCACATGCACATGTGCACGCACTCACACACCTGTATCAGGATGCTTTCTCATATTTCATTAGAGATGACCTCTATTTTCAGGTTTAAAAGGTCACCATAACTCAGCTGCCTTTACTGTCATTATATAGACAATGTTCAGAGGAAGACAATTTAATGATGAAATGTAATGATGTTTTAAATTCCTGCGCCTAATATCACCAGCTTAGAAGATCAGGCTGATGTTGTTTTTAGCAGAACTGATTCCCTTTGGACAGTTATATTCTATTCATAAATAAAACTATTCTGAAGTCTTACAAGCCTGAGTATATGGCTATAACCTGATCTAGGTTACCCTTTCACAAAAAAAAGAAAGAAAAACTTCCTAACTCATTCTTTACTTAACTGATATGAAAAGGAAACACAGATGCATCTACAGGGGGTCAAAAACCGGCCAAGAAAAGCACATTAATTAGTTTTACAAGGAACTCCATGGATGACAGTGTACAGAGGAAGCCCTATCATGGCCACCTGATTTATGCTCTATCTTTTCTCCTTTATCACAGACAGAAAAGCAGTGGTGCCAGTAATCCATCTTCACTGAACTCATTACTGCAGCTTGTCTCTAAAACTCTGCCACAGGACACGCTGGAACTCTGCCATAACCTGTCCTTCAAACAGGCCGGCAAGTCACTCCTACATGCCAGATTTCTGCTTACTGTGCCAAAATGAACTGTTAATAAAAACTTCCAAAGCAGGAAAGGAACTATCCACATACAGCTGTACTACAAGTCTGCCTCCCCCCAACACGCAAGCTAAAATTAATCCAAACACGTTTACAAGGGATGCACAAGTCAATAACTTTCATCTAAGTATAGCAACTTTTGGAGTAACAAGCAAAAGGTCAAACAGACAACATAGAAAGGTAAGGAAATCTTTCTTTTCCTGCAGGTCAGAATTGTTTATGTTTGCAATTACTTTTTCTGCATTTTTAAATACATAGTTTAACAGGACCAGTAAAAACATCTACTCCTACATCAGTCATTTTTATCATCTCTGTTTCTCCTTACCAGTGTAATGCAAGAAAAGCTGCTCATTAGCATTCATGGCATCTATATCTTGTTTTTGTGATACGAGTTATTTCCAGTAATACAAAAGGTGATGTTGTGGGAAAAAAGTGCATTCAAGTATGGAATGCATACAAGAATATTAAGTCTGTGGAGTAGTCAGTTGAATACAAAAGCAAATAGCACCTTACATCTGCATTCATTTGGGTAGCCCACTATGGGAATGTTTGAAAATGCATACTTACATATTTTTTTTTGCTCCACTCACCTGTGTACAGTGGTATGCCAGATCTTTACTGCTTTTCTGCTTTACACAGTACTTCCATAGACTCATAGCTTCAAAGACTGTTACTAGGCTAATGACCCAGTTGGCATTTCTAAGCCTAGCCATGTTTTCCCAAAAGAATAATGATGTCCTGTATCCAAATAGGACATTGAGGACCAGACATTTAGGTGCTACCTCTGTTCGTAAGGGACATGAGTGACAGGCCTGGTATAAATGTTCTCTTCCCCATCCACTTGTCTAGGTTGTGCTTAAACTGGGTAATAGACAAACTCAGCTTCACATTAGATGGGAAGCCTGTTCCATTTGAGAGGAAGTCTCTGGGACACATATCTGTCTCTCCAGCATGTTCTGTTTAAGGCACAGACTAAATTCAGGACCCTAGGCCTTGGATTTCTGGTAGTCTTTGACTTACGAGTATGTAGGGGGTTGCGGATGCCTTGTAAGACAGGTATAGATCACACCTCAGCAATCTATATGAGACTGAGTTGAGTGAAAGGGCTTTAAGGTGGTCTGCATAATATAGGTTTGTTACACCCTGTATTTTTTTGTAAGGAACCTTTCAGGTCACTCTAGTCACTGCAAATGCCTGGTCAGGTACATACTGAAGGAAGCAGTGTACTCTATAATTAGTCTAAAATGACAGAGGGCAGAGTACAGTGGAATAATGGCCTCTTTGGCTCTAGATCCCATGCCCTTACTTATTAGTTGTGCAACATAAAAGGATTTCCTCACCACTGTGTAAGTCTACTGTCTACATGCATACCCAGATCCCTGACCACATGATAATTAGACAGGATGGCTGACTTCCCAAAGGGTACAATTATGCTTTCCTTAGCACTGAGTTTAAGACCATGGCTTTGACACCATTTGTTAGTCAGAGATAGACCTTCTTGATGAGTGCTTGTGTCTGCAGGGCAGCCAACGATAACTCCAAGCTTGCAGCATTAAACCTCCTGCATTTGCTTCCATTTCAGAGAGATAGATGCCAAAAAGCAGTGGGCTCAGTACTGAGCCCTGGAGGACTCAGCTAGTGACTGGCCTCTTGGTGGAGGTTGCCTCACCTGTTTTGACCTCCTAGGTCCTATCATTAAGCCAGTTGGCTATCCAGTGGGTGATAAAAAGGGTTTATACCTAAATTAGTGAGCTTGTCAATAATGCCTGAGTGGGGTACTTTATCAAAAGCCTTGGGCACTCTGAGGTAAGCTGTGTGCACAGTCTTACCTTTATCCAGTGCTTTGGTGGCCCTTTCAAAAAATGCAGCAGATTTAATAGGCATGACCTTCCTTTAACAAAGCTAAACTGTGAATGGTCCAGAGTTTGCAGGCTACCTATGTCCTCATTTATCATCTTCATGATGATTCTTTACATAGCCTTGCATATAGGACTGGTAAGACTTAGGAGCCTGTAGTTATCCAGATTAGTGGTTGGACCTCATTTGTGCAGGAGAATGACTGTAGCCATCGTTCATTATTGGACACAAAACCTGACTGAAGGTTCCAGTTGAAAATTGATTCAAATGGACAGAGAAGTCATGTCTTATGATATTTGTTAAGCATCCCAAGTTATCAGGACCCATAAATGCAGTGTTTTTGGCCTTGGAAAGTGCACTGATGACCTGTTCCCTAGTAATGGTTGCAGGGCTTGTGTTATGTGTTATCTCCTTTTACTATTGGGTGGAAGTGGGATGAGAAATTTGAACTGAACCTGTCAGCTACAAGGTTGGCAATGGCCTCCAGTTCAGTGTGGGTAATGCCATTTACAATAAGTTCTGTGCATTTCCTCTGAGTTTACAGACATAGCTGTAGAAATCGCTGTGGTTGTCCTATGCCTGAGAAACTATTTTTCCTTCAAATGTAGCCTTTTATGTATTAATTAGCCCTCTTAGCTGCCTGTTTAGATTGATGATGGAGCTTTTAGTAAATATGGCTTTGTTCATCCTACTCTTGGCCAAGATTTGTTTTCTTTTGTTGTATAACCAATTGATATTTTGATTCCACTAGGTTGTCTTGTCTTTTGAGTTTGTCTTATTCTTAATATGAGTGGGTACAGCTCACAATATACAGCTATCAATATGGCTGTACAGTGATTTTATCAATAGCTCCGTGAATTCTGCAGTATTTACTGGGTTTGGGGGTGCTTGGAACGTACCCAAGGTGTTGCTTAGTAGAGAGAGGTTAGCCTTGGAATAGTTCCTGAAGGTTTTTGGTTTTCCTGGATCCTCAGGTTTAATTTTTATTTCAAGTAATACTGCCTTATTGTCAGATCTAATGAGCGAAGATATTGCATTAGGCAAGAAACATTAGCCCTCCATGTTTGTGAGTACAAGGTCAAGCATGTTTGTACCACTGGTAGAAAAATGGACCAACTGTTTCAGGATGTTGGTAACAAAGTTTCAAAATCACTGCTTGTACATTAGAAGTGTCATAGGAGTCCCAATTTACAGAGGGGCAGTTGAAATCCCCCATGAGTATCATATTGGGTTAAATGGTGAGAGACTCTAGTACATTGGGATAGGCTTTATGGGTTTCCTGGAACATGGAGGGGGACCTATATATTGCAAGGATATGGTACAAAGTCTTCTTTATGGTGAGCTGCACATGTATGACTTCCAGTGGGTCATACACTTTAACTAGTCTAGATGTGAGATTGGTCTTAATATAGACTGAAACTCCTCCACCAATAGTTCCCTCCTGTGCAATAGATTGTCTAAAGGTATGAAAGGCATTACACATTGCATTGCTGGAGTACTCTCAGTGACTTTAAACCATGTCTCCATTACTACAGTAATATATACACTCTCCAGGGAACTGGAAGGCTTGCACGGAGTGCAGTTTCTTAAGACTTCTAGCATTGAGCAGTATACCACCTTCAGATATTCCTTCATAGTTTCAGTTAATTGTAAATTTTTGGGTAGCAAAACATTTGGGGCCTTCATCAATTTAATATCTCTAAAAAGCCAGTAAACTTTTTTGAGTCTGCTACAAGTGTTTATCTGCTGCTAGCTTGCAACACATCTGCTTACTGCCACTTGCACAAAAAAGCAAGTCTGCAAATTTCCACTCCTTCAATTTCACATTTCTACACAGCCTTCCCAATACTCAGTCCTATAAACTATACATAGCCAACCCTAAACCAAAAACTCCCATTCAGTTCCCAATCCAATGCAACTCCTCAATCCTTAACTCGGAAACTCTATTTCCCTTCTGTCGCTCATCTGGTCAAGATAAAACAGACAAACGTCTGTGGGCTCTGTTGAAACAGCTTTATTATGTACAAAAACACCAGGATTGAGGCTTAATAAACTAACTTAGATAACTCACATTCATACATGCTCACTCTCTGACTGCACTCTGAAAATGGCACTGAAGCTGTAACGTGCTTGCTATTTATATGCATGTGCTGTCCTTGAAATGCTTCTTAAAGATACAACACACACAAAATTCTGCATCCTCCCTCTTTGAGAAATGAGTCATGCATTATTGATGACATTAATTGACATGTAATTGATACAAACAATTCTTTGCCATGCAATTATATGGAACTAAATACATATAGACAATTATGTCCAGGTTGCTATGTATTTCACACTAGGTCTGGAAATATAATCAAATCGTGTGACATAGAAATTAGAACTAGGTCTAGCAACTGGGACCGTCTCTACTGAATGTTCAACTCTGGGGTCATCAGGAATGGAAGTAGAAGTTAAGACACGTTCCGCAATGGGAACATTGTCTGGATTGCTCTGAGATCTATAGTCTGTATCACAGAAGCAATGGTGCGATATCAATTCTAATACGGGAAGAATATGTCTGCAATTTCTCCTGTACTCCACACCCTCAGATTATATGAAGAAGGATCTTGGCTTGGCACATATACCTGTTACTTGACCAATCCAGTCGAAACCTTTCGCCATTTGTATCCTCGCTGTCTCTCCTTCTTTCAATGGCAGAAGAAATCTGCCCAATTTGTCATAGCTGGACTTCTGGAAAGAACACTTTCTGAATTGTTAAGCTCTGATTGTTCTGTTGTTCTTTGCTTTAGGCCTCAACAAACTAGAACTGATACACAATGTTGGTCTGGTTTGCCTAGATAGAAGTCTCTGAGCAGGTGAGCCAAGTATATCGTCACAAGGTATGTTTTTGAGATTGAGTAAATACAAAAAGACATCAGTATTATCATGCTTTGACCTCTCTAGTAATTGCTTTGCACTCTGTATTGCACATTCAGCTAGTCCATTTGACTGTTGGTGTTCTGGACTACTAGCAACCTGTACAAAGTCCCATTTGTTTGCAAATTTATGAAACAACTGACTGGTAAATTGGGTACCATTGTCAGCAATAACTTTGTATGGACTACCATGGACTGAGAAATGATGTTGCAACTTGATGATAGCAGTGGACCTTAGGTTAAGTAGTAAATCAATCTCAAACCAGTCTGAATAAGAGTCTACCAACACTAAGTAATGCTGATTGTTCCACTTGAAAATATCAGTGGCTACTGCTGACCAAGGTAGTTCAGGAACTTGACTTTGCTAAAGTGGTTCTTTTTGCAAATATGGTTTAGTACTATTGCATACTGAACTAGAAGAAAGTATGTTATCAATATCTTTTGCTAGAGAAGGCCAAAATACTAGTCCTCTCACCCTTCTTTTGGTAGATTCAGAACCTGGGTGACCACGATGCAAAATCTGGATGTATTGACATTGTAAGGAAGCAGGAACAACAATTTTAGGACCTTTGAAAATAAAACGGTCTTCCATCAACACTTCTTCTCTGTAAGGAAATAAGTTTGCACTTCAGGCAGTACACTAGATTGCGTTGACAGCCATCCAACATTGATGTAGTGGTTGAGCTTTTGCAAAACTGGATCAGTCTTTGCATGATCTCTCAGCTTATCAAGTCTCATGGTAGAAAAATTATGCACTTCCATGACATCAATGTCAAAATTCTCTGCATTAAGCTGTTCCATTGTATTTTTGGGTGATCTAGATAAGATATCAGCCAGATAAAGAAGTCTGCCTTTTGTTTAGACCCTTTTTAAGTTGTACTTTTGTAATTTGAGTATCATTCTTTGTAATCTCACTGGAGCTGAATGCTTCTTTAAAATAGTGACTAGAAGTTGATGATTAGTTCAATCTGAATAGTTCAACCATAAATATAATCCTAAAACTTTGAACATGCAAATACTACTGCCAAAAGTTATTTCTCAATTTGAGCATATTGCATCTCAGTTTGGGTAAGAGTTCTAGATGCATAGGCTACTGGTCTGCCTTCTTGAAGAATAACTGTGTCAAGACCAAATTTTGATGCATCACAGGAAAGAGTTACTGGTTTATTGACATCATAGTATCTTAATGTAGGTGGGGTGGCAATTTTCTGCTTAAGGTCTTCAAATGCTCTCTGGTGCTGTTCCAGCCAAGACCATGTAACATTTTTGTGTGTCAGCTCTCTCATAGGTGGTATCAACTCACTGAAGTCTGGTATAAACTTCCCTAAATAGTTGACCATACCAAGAAAACATTGTAGAGCTTAAACATTATCTGATGCTGGCATCTCTAAAATGGCTGCTTACTTGGATGGGTTTGGTCATAAGCCAGTGCAATAAATAAATGACCTACATATGTAACTTCTAGAAGTCTGAATTTGCACTTGAGAGGATTGAGCTTCAAGTTCACTTCACATGGTCTGTCTAGAACTTTCCTAAGGTTTTTGTCATGCTCTGCTTCACCATTGCTTCCAACCAATAAATCATCTACTATTATGCCACAAGGATAACCTGAAAAAATTTGCTCCACTGCACACTGAAAGACTTCACTTGCAGAATTTATTCCAAATGGCATCCTGAGAAATCTATATCTTCCAAATGGGGTACTGGAAGTAGTCAGTGGTGAAGATCAGCGATCAAGCATCACTTGACAAAATGAACTTTTTTGCATCCAAGACAGAAAAAAACAGTGGCATTTGGTATTAGGGCTGTGACTTCCTCAACTGTGCACATATGATGATGAGGTCTCTTTAATGCTTTGTTCAAATCTCTTGGATAAATGCATATTCTAATTTCATCTGAGCCTTGTTTGTGGGCTGCTAGCATGGATGACACCCATTCAGTAGGTTCTGTAACTGGACAAATTACACCTTGCTGCACCATATTATCCAACTGAGCTTTGATTTATTCTGCATAGCTATTGCAACTTTTTTTGACAGTCTTACCACTGGACTTATCTGTGGGTCTAACTTCATAGAATACACAACTGGAAGTTTGCCAAACTTGTCATCAAAAATATCAGCAAAGTCTGAGAAAATAACTTCAGTAAAATTGGAACTGTGATAAGTGCTTATACGATAAACTTCATTGGTAAAGGAAAGCAGATTCACTGCCAAACTGTCTCTGAGACCCAATAATGACTCCTCAGGCCTTTTGACTACATAGAATAGTAAGCTGTAGCAGTTCCTAGCCAAATAACATGAAAGCACTACTGAGCCTTCGGTTTGAATTTCTTCACCTCCATAAGCAACAAGTTTTGCACAATTGACCACATTAAGTTGCTCACCAGCTCTATATCTGCTGGCATAACATTACACTTTGAACCAGTATCTCCTTTGAGCTTGGTGGATTTACCATTGATCTGGACAGTACAAAACACTTTGTTCTTTGCCAACAAATTTACTACATCAACTTTTTCACCAATTACTGACACATCACCTATGTAGAAAGTAGGGTTGAAGCTCTCTATATGATCAACTTGTTTTTGTAAGTGACTTTTTTATATCTATGTAAGGTTTACTTGATTTGCAAAACTTTTGAAAATGGTTCCATTTTTACACTTGTGGCATTGCTGACCAAATGCTAAGCACTTTTGTCTTCTAGACTCATGACTGGCACCGCAATTGTGACAGTTAACAATAACGCTTGATTTGGGATTGCACTGAGCATGTCCTTTTCACTGAACTAGTCTTAGAACTTGCTGGAAAACTATGGGTTTAACTGCCACACCTGCAGGGTTACAGCTGCCATGTGCTTAGGTCTGCTTCTACTCACCACATGTTGCATGCTGTCTAAATTTGCTCTGGAGCCTGCTGAAACCATGCTCTTGTCACTTGCAAGCATACTTGTGTGCCTTTCTGTACTTTCATGGCTTTGACAAATCACAATGGCTTTGCCCAGAGTTAAATCACTGTCATGAAGCAAAATCTTTCTCACTGCAGCACATTTAATACCATACACAAGCCTGCCCTTTATTAACTCATCTTTCAAGTCTCCAAACCTACATGTTTTAGCTCTGTTTCTCAGGTCAGCAATATAAGCTGCAAAAGTTTCTCCTAGGTTTTGATATCTTGTGTAAAACAAATGCCTCTCTAATGTAAAATTTGTCTGGGGTTTGCCTGAATTTGCATTTCAAACACTCGGGGCCTTCCCTTGATTCAGCCTGTACAACAATATGACAGTTTTCCCCTTCTCCTTCATATACTGCTGGTGCATATACAAATGAATGCGCTCTTTCAATGGCCTCTGACCCAGCTAAGATTAGAAAAAAGGAATGCCCTGGTGCATGCACCTTTGTCAGCATAAGCTGCTTGTATAACAATATCATACTCTTGCTCAAATATTCCCCAATTCTCTCCAATGTTCTGATCAAATACAAGCAGACTTGGTATGTGAAATATTAACACATACCAGTGAAGACTTTTGCAAGTATGCACAAACACACACACACACACATACATATGTCAGAAATTTATGCCAGTACTTGTAATTATGCCTAATAGCACAACAAGCTTTGCGAAAGAAGTCTCCTGGGCATATGAATACTCTTGAAATATTATACTGTATGAAATCACCTCTTAACGGTGTAATAAACATTTCAAAATAACTGTACTGTGCGAATAAACCGGGCAGAAGAAGCTCAGAGTAAAAAACATTTTGAAATAACTGCACTTAACGAACAAACAGTACACAGCACACTGAAACTTTCTCAAAATGGCTGTACTTTGCTAAATAACTCTGTACAGTGCAAGAAACACTCTGCAATGGTGGCACTTTGCGAATAGACACACCCAACACAAGAAACTTTTTGAAATGACTGCACTTTATGAAATAGTTGCACTTTGCACACAATAAGCTCTTAAGAATAAATGCGCAGTTATAAGCACACACTGTAAGTACTTTCACTTACTTTGAGATACTTTGAAAAACAATAGTTATATGCTCTGAAAAGCTTCAATCAATGGAAAACAGTAGTTTGTGCTAAAACACAGTATCTTGCCAAAAACATGCAGTCACCTTGCTTTATTTATGCTTAATGTGTCCTTTTTGCCCTTATTATATTTGTTTTGCTCGTTTAATATTTTTTGCATGCCCTGTATACTTTTCTTGTGCTCATTTTACTCTAAACATGCTCATTTTACTTTAAATATGCTCATGTTGCGATTCTAAACCCCTTATGTGCTTTTCTGATAATCGTTTTATCAAATATCTCAATTTTAAACATTTTGTTTAATTAATAAACGTTTTGTGCCTCTCACTTGCTTAATAATGTGCTGTGTGCCATTGTAATGCTCCACTTTATCTTTTTAATAAATAGATCATTAGTGCAAGTTTTCATTACCTTTAGTTCATTTCTGGCCTTTTCTGTACTCAGTTCACTTAGTTTACTGTCACTCCTAACTCTAAACCTCATAGCTCTGAATAGCAGTCTCTGGAATCCTGGTTCTGACACCATATTCCTCGTCAGGTCAGGATAAAACAGGCAAACGTCAGTGGGTTCTGTTCAAACAGCTTTATTATGTTCAAATACATCAAGATTGAGGCTTAATAAACTTTAACTTAAATAAACTTGTAAACAAACTAGCTATCACACTCATGCATACTCACTCCCTGACTGTACTCTCAAAATGGCACTGAAGCTAGCACGTGCTTGCTATTTATATGCATGTGCTGTCCTTGAAATGCTTCTTAAAGGTACAACACACATACACGTGCATACACACACACACACACACACACACACACACACACACACACACACACACACACACACACACACACACACACACACACACACGCACACACACTATTCTATACCTTCCTACCCCTAAAGACTCTGATTCCTTCCCAAAATTAAAACTCCAACCCCTTTCTCTAAACCTAAATTCCGCAATCACTACCTAAACATAAAACTACCTTCCCACACCCTAATCCTAAAATCCCCCTTCACACATTATGCCTACACCCCCACTCTTGTTCCTAATCCCCCCAGCTCCATTCTCATGGCTACTTGACCAAACTCATATTTGAGTTTGAACATAAGCAATAGCCCCCACAAGTTATAAGGCGCTTGAGTCAATTATCTCTCAACTGTCCAGATGTTTGCCCTAATGTCTGTCATAAAATATGAGCTTTTTTGGCAAATTACTGAGGAATGAAGTCACTAAACAATTGGCATACATTTGGGTTTCAAATTTCATATTCTTCAGAAAAAGCATGCTAACACAAATCTACTTATTCTATCAAATTTCTAAGGTTATACAAGCAATATTTAAAATCTGTCTCTATTTTTGGGCCTTTGTTCCCCTGTTATTTTAGGTTTTGTCCATATTTCTTGCACTAAGAGGCTGAGAGGTATGCTCAACTCCCTGGTTTCAAGACACTGGTTTTTGAATGCTTGCGACTCAAGCACCTGTTGAACACCCATTTTATTTATAGGAAGTTTATAATTATATCAGAGCTTATACTGCTGAAGCAAGTGGAAATATGCAAACCTGAAGTGTTCCAATGGGTGCTTTTTATGTTTGCTTTTTGTTATGGGACAGGTTACCTATGCAAACCTAATGATATAGAACTGATGATTTTTTGCATGTGTTTGGTATGCATAGAAGAAATGTAATGTCTGCATATTGAAAATAAAATGAGCAAAGAATGAACTGAAATTTTCTGAATGCCTCACAGTCAACATTTTTCAGCAGCAAAGTGAATAATTAACATCATAATAAAATAATATTAGACTACTAACAAAGCTGAAAAAAACAAAACCAGTAATCTAAAACTCTGGCACAGTATTTAATTTGACAGACTTGCATCTCCCTTTTACACTCAAAACAGCATCCTCATTGCAAGTCTAGTGGTGCAGAATTAGTGTCCCTAAACTTTTATAGAACCTTAGAATGGATCCACTTGCCAGATGGTCAGCTGTGACAGTAAAGTCAAACATCTGTCAGACAGCTGTCATTGCTGGTGTGAGGCAGTTTAAAATATAAACAATGCAAGTGACTACTTATGGTGCTAGAACAGCAGTTCAGATAAGTGTATGTCAAAAATAATGAGGTAACATAGCAAGGTAGATTGAATGAGAAGATGCACATGCCTATGCTGCGTTGTCAGTGTGCCAAGTGTGCATGCTTTTGTATGCCTGTGTATCATTATATATAATTAGATATAGGTACACACAGAGACACAGACATGTGGACTTAACTGTATAATGAAACGTATGCCAGTCCATATAGGTACACACAGAGACACAGACATGTAGACATAACTGTATAATGAAACGTATGCCAGTCCATATAGGTACACACAGAGACACAGACATGTGGACATAACTGTATAATGAAACGTATGCCAGTCCATATAGGTACAGACAGAGACACAGACATGTAGACATAACTGTATAATGAAACATATGCCAGTCCATATAGGTACACACAGAGACACAGACATGTAGACATAACTGTATAATGAAATGTATGCCAGTCCATATAGGTACACACAGAGACACAGACATGTGGACATAACTGTATAATGAAACGTATGCCAGTCCATATAGGTACAGACAGAGACACAGACATGTAGACATAACTGTATAATGAAACGTATGCCAGTCCATACAGGTACACACAGAGACACAGACATGTAGACATAACTGTATAATGAAACGTATGGCAGACCAGTGCATGGTGCACAGGGATAAAGTCCTAACTACGGCCCAAGTAACCAAAATTTAATTAGCATCTCATGCATCTGAGGTGCTGGCAGGGAGAAATGAGCATACACATATAGGGGGTCATTAGTCTAAGTATTCATTGTGGGGGGGCATGGTCCATACAAAGCAGCAGCCCTTTCATTTAACACATGAATGCAGGGAAAAGGAAAAAATAAACAGGTAGGTCATTAATGAAAAAATCACCTAGGGAAAGCAGTTAGTGGCACAACCCCCCCCCCCCCCGATACCCTTCGGTTCCATGCTGGACCCATCCTTAGACAAGAAATATGCTGGGGGCAATTGGAGAGACTGGTAACAAAAAAAAAAAGAATGAAGTAGAAGGGGAACAAATATATATCAGATGTTCTTAGTATGAGGAACTGAAAGCCTGTGAGTTATCCAGCCCCTCAAACTGCATTTTTTGTAATGAGCTGCAGAATATTTCCGTAATGCCTCACAAAAACACCCATGGAGGAGCACCAGTTACGTTTACATTCTGTTGGGGACAAGAGAGAAGTCCAGGGAGAATTGGCATCCAGTCGATGCTACAACAAAAATGAAACAGTAAAATCACTCTTCCAGTCAACCTTTCTAAAACTCTTAACTCCTCACACAGAGTGTTAAGTTAATATTTGGTACAAAGAGGACATGTGAAACCTAAATATGTCAGAGGTAGAATGACATCCTGAAATAATTCACCGGTATTAGTTTATATAATTAACAAGAAATAAACTGGAAATGCAAAACGGGGTTCTAGGCATTTTCCTCCAACTTTAGTCAGTAGAATTGTTTCCATGGATTCCCATCACTAGAACACATTCCAGAAGTTGGACATTTTTTTCACAGTAATACACATGCACAAATGCCACATTGCACATAATCACATTACCATTCCATTACCATGAAGAGTCCAGTCCATTGCCAAGCATGTTTTAATTTATTACTGATTGCAGCATTGTGCTTTATGTAAAGTGTGTCAGCTGATAATAGTCAAGGGCATGCAGAGCAAGCATGATACTAATAAGGGATGTACACAGTGGGGCAGCAACTGTATGTGCAGAAGTAGAAAGTAATTCATAGTTGCAGGTACAAGTTCTGCACATTGCAGGTATACAGCTAACAAACATTGTATGGTATGACAATTAAATAGCTGTCACAGTGGTCTGAAATAATGTGACTCGTGAAGTACAGAAATTGCATGGCTCTGTAAACCAAGAATTATATACATTACCACAACAACTGTGAAAATGGATCTGACATTTATAATAAGCCATATTATTGCTGCTAACATTGCCATCCTACCAGAAGCACCCATAAAGTTGCACAATATCATCCTGCCACTGGTGGATCGTGCACATTACTCTTGCAAGTTGGGTGGAGTTGAACAGGTCATGAATGGATGGTCTGAGACAATGGGCAAGCTATGCCATTTGTAGCAGTTAAGGGAAATGGCTGGTAGAAGATACAGACTAATACCTCTGGAAACCAGAGTCATAACTGTTGTGACCATTCTGTTCACAGCCACCTTGAACAAACCCAAGAAGGTCACAATAGACATATCGTAGGATTTGCAAGCCACATTTGTCCAGCACACATAGTTGAAAAAATGAACCCTTTCATTTTAGGTATCAACTTGGTATGTCACATACCAGACATTCCTAGTATAAGAAAACTGCCTCTGTATGATGCACATAGATAGCTCATTAAGCATCTGTACTACTCAGTTAACTGCCAGGTGGTATTTAACCACATAAGCTGCAATATGGATGTGCAAGTTCACAGTCTAGAAGGCAATCATGATGCAAATGTCTAGCAGTCTAGTGCCTCTACCATACAGTAGAGTATTGGTAGATACCCCATGGGTGCCTGTTAGGTGAAAAATATAGGCATATATAAATATAGAAATTCATACACATGAAAATCTGTGCAAAAATAAGATAAACCCTCTAACAGACATTGCATACATGTTCAAAGAACAAACCAGGATTTACTGTTATGGCACTGTGAAATAACAAATACATGGTGTAGCTGACCACATTTACCTACTAAATGGTATGCCTTGTCTTATCTGCAGATGGACAGGCACAGATATGAGCACTTAGGTGATTAAATGATCAGAGAAGTTCACATGAAAGAAGAACACTACTGCAGGTCCTCCACATGCACTTACTGGCCAAAGGTTGTGCAAACCAGCAGGTAAGAGTCCAGATTTAGCACAGCATGGTGTAGGATGTGAATGCCACAAGAGACCATATCAAGTCCCTACAGCAGGAATGCAGGAGCATTATATATATGCTTTACAATGTAAAACAGAAGGCTTAGGACATTGCAGTGTATGGGACCTTCAAAGGAACTGGACTCCAAACACTACAGCAGTTGATGCAAGTGAAGTAGATTTGGATGTCAGTTACTGGCCAAGAGGACCACTCTATCATTGTAGCTGGTGTATTGTATGGGAGTGCAGCTCTGGAACCTACTATATATGTGTCTGTAGGTGATGCACCACACTAGTTCTGACTATATTACTACTATTATTGTATGCCACATATGCATGCATGCATGCTTAAATTCTGAGCTTTGGCCAGCTAAGACCTCCCTGCAATCAACTGGATGTATAAGTAAATTTAAGTAAATCTTTATCTGCACTTTTTTCAAATAATACAGCATTTAAATTGATTTATTTGTGTTGCATTGAATACTATCTAGCTGGAAGTTGTGGCTCTGATTTTTCAGTTAGTTCCCCACCTACCCTCCCTGCTTTTGTTTTGGTGTTAATCTTGGTGGCTTTGAAACTGCCTGCCCCTCTTGTAAATTTGCATTTGGATACTCCTCCTGGGCCCATCACATTTGCTCACTCAAAAAAAAAACAAAATTGCACTTTATTCATCTGCTTTTATTGTATTTGTGTTTCTTCCTACTTTATTACTTTATTTTGCGTCATCTTAAAAGTACTCAATTGTATTTATTACTGCTTGGTGTAACTATCATTCTAAGCCTTTTGGTTTAAGCACTTGGGCTTCAGACCAGTTGTTTTACATTAAGAAGGTTTGTGGTCTGCACTGTTGTAGCAGGACAGGTAGCTTACATCCTTCTAAGTTCGAAACTGCTGATTGAAGGCTCAGTGTCTGTTACTCTAAATGTGTATTAGTTCTGGTTTAAGCACTTGGGCTTCAGGCCAGTTATTTTACATTAAGAAGGTTTGTGGTCTGCACTCTTGTGGGAGGAGAGGCTGGACTCTGCCCTTCTGAGATGGGAATTTCTGGTTAAAGAATTATAGTGCCTGCATATTTGAACTGTTTCTTACTGAAATTGGTGCGGCTTGTTTGCTGTAGCATAGACTAGATACAGGTCTGCTGAATCTAGCTGTGTTTGTATAACTTGAGCACTAATCCAGGCCTTCTTAAAAGTATTCAATTGTATTTATTACTGTTTAGTAGTAACCTGATTAAAGTGTAGCTATCATTCTAAGCCTTTTGGTTTAAGCACTTGGGCTTCAGACCAGTTGTTTTACATTAAGAAGGTTTGTGGTCTGCACTGTTGTGGCAGGTCAGGTAGCTTACATCCTTCCAAGTTGGGAACTGCTGATTGAAGGCTCAGTGTCTGTTATTCTAAAAGTGCATTAGTTCTGGTTTAAGTACTTGGGCTTCAGGCCAGTCATTTTACATTAAGAAGGTTTGTGGTCTGCACTCTTGTGGGAGGAGAGGCTGGACTCTGCCATTCTTAGCTGGGAATTTCTGGTTAGAGGCTTATAGTGCCTGCATATTTGAACTGTTTCTTACTGAAATTGGTGTGCCTTGTTTGCTGTCGCATAAGCTAGATTCAGGCCTGCTGAATCTAGCTTTGTTTGTATAACTTGAGCACTAATCCAGGCCTTCTTTTTTGGAGAAGGTTCCCCTGCACCCCAGTGCAGGAGTGTGCAGTTAGAACTTGTCTGATTGAAGACTACAGGAACAGGGCTCAGTTTTGAGATTTTTTTACTGGTTAAATGGGTAATTTGTTTCAAAGCCTTTTCTGATTGCTTGTAGTCATCTAAAGCTGCTTTAAGTGTATTTTTTTACTGTTTGTAGTCATTTAAAGCTGTTTTAAGTGTATTTTTTTTACTGTTTTTGCCTTATCTTTTCAAAAAACAATGTTTCCATGTTTCCCACCTTTCTAAGCTAGTATAGTCCAGTTTTCAGGCTAATGCTGAACTCAGGGCTGTGTTACAAGTTTCTGAGGTGCCCATAACTTACTTGGATAGAAGGAGGTTTCTCTGTTCACCTGTGAGAGAGGGAGCTTTCAGCAGCCATCTGTCCTTGGAGGAGTGGTTCCAGCTCAGAAGTTAGTAGTTTATAGGCCATTTTGGGCTAATTTCTCTCTTTTTCATTTCCTTGCTGTAAAAACCGTGTTTACATGGTTTTGCACATCCGAGCACAGCACCAGTTAGCTAGGGCTAAATTATTCCTGGCTTCACCAAGTCTCCTCTTCAGTTTTTCCCTTGAAAGTAGTCTAACTCTCAACTTAAGCACTTAAAAAGCATCCTACAGTCTAGCACTTGCTCAGACCTAATAGCAAGCACTACTATACCCCGACACTTGATTGCCCAGCAGAGCAAGGCTCATTATTCACTCCTCACCAACCAAGTAACTAAGTAGCTCACCCTACTATTCAGGCATGACCAAAGGGCAATTTCATGTATACTCTCCAGTCCAGCTGGTCATCCTGGGTATCCTGAGGCAATGTTACAACTGCCTCATGTACACAGACAACCCTCTCCTCCTACCACAAAACATTAACATATGTGAGAGGTGCAATTATATAGCTAAATTGGAGGCTAAGCTTTATCCACCCAAGACTGGAACAGGCAGTCATGAGGAGAAGGTTAATATTTGCACCACACCTCCAGCCTCACATAGACATACTAAACCAGCACTGGAAAAAAAATACACATAAATACACAAAATCATACTCAGAGGCTCTAAATAAAAACCTGCAAAAGCATCAGAGACCTTCAAAGCAGACTCCCAAAAAACCTGCACCTCCCGTCACAAACTAGACAACACATAAAACACAAAATCAGTGTGCTGCACAATGACAGCCCTTAAGGCGAAATAACATACCTAACACACTAGTAATAGGTGACTCTACAGTCAGGCACACTGACGTCCTACTCACTAGGCTGGACAGGGAGAAGGTTACTGTTAGCTGCCTGTCAGAGGCCAGAATCTGCCACATAACACAAGCACTCAGGTCACTCCAAAACAAGTACAAATATGACTCTGTCATTGTTCATGTTGGTGTGAATGACCTGAGATGTACCTCCCTGGACTACATGAAAAGACACATGGAAGAGCTCTCTGATCATGGAGCCCAGGTGGGTATGACCCTGACCCTGAGTAGCATCCTGCCCTCACCAAGAATGATACCGCAGTATAAAGAAAAAATCATCAATTTCAACAATTGGCTGAGCTTCTGGTGTCATTCAAAGGGGATCCAGTGTCTGTCAGCCTGGGACGACATGCTCAACAAGCCTCATTGCTTCACAAGAGATGACTTGCACCTGTCACCCCTAGGTTTATGAATACTGGCCAAGGCTCTCACTGCCTCCATAGTGCCTTTTTTAGGCAAGACTCAAAAGTCAAACCCACCTCCGTAATCAGCACAAATAAAAAAATGAGGGTTATGCTACTCAGCGCCAGGAGTTTAAATCTCAAAATGCATGTGCTCGAAGCACTCCTCTGTATGGAGAACTTTGACATCTGTGCAGTAACTGAAACCTGGTTCAAGGCTCCACAGAGCACCCCAGCACTACCGGGCTACAACTTATACCACACAATTTGGCCACAGAACATGGACCAAAACACAAAAGGAGGGGGTATATCCATATTCATCAAGGATACTTACACCTCCAGGTTAGTGGCCCAGCATGATACCTCTGAGATCATCCATGTGCAACTAACATCAGGTAAATTTGCAATGCAAATTATGGCCTTTTACAGATCACCCTCCATGACCCAGGACCACCACTCCACCTTTCTGGAGACACTGGAAAACATGAAGGTCCTACCGAATACCCTGATATTGGGCAATTTCAATTACCCTACCATTTACTGGTAAAACTACTCAAGTACAAACTTCCCAGGTCCAGCGCTTCCTGGAATTTATCAACTCAAATGCCCTGGATCATCTAGTAAACTCCCCTACCAGAGGTGAAAACATATTGGACCTGGTCATCACCAACATGGGTGACAGGTGTTCTACACCAGTGTCAACCCATCATTGGTTAGATCAGACCATAAACTAATCACTCTGGATGTCCGCACCACACCACCACACCCAACCAAGGAAACCACAGTGAAAAACTTTTCTGTAGCAAACTTCACCTTACTTAAGACAGAGGTGGTAAGTTTCACAGCCCCCACGCTAAAGGATAACAGTGTCCAAGATGCAGGAACCTTTACAAATGCACACTATGAGCACCAACAAGGATGCATGGATCATGCCATCCCTAGCAAAACCAAGACTCACTCCCCTAAAAGAAGGAAACCAGTCTGGTGGACCCCTGCTATAAACAGGCTATACAATAGAAAGAGGAAACTAGTTCAGAAAAAAAAGCAAATCCCAAAAGGAAAGACATCCCTGATCAGTATCAGTAAGAAACTAAGTTCCCTCATAAAATCATCCAAGGCTAACTTTGAAAGAAAAATAGCCAAGGATTCGAAAGATAACCACTAAGCCTTCTTTAGCTATGTCAAGAGTCTAAGTGGCAACTCGCAGATATACTCTGAGCTAGTGTAAAATAACACAAAATATACTGAACCTACTGATATTGCCAACATCCTGGCAGATAGATTCAGTGCAAACTTCACCCCCAAAAGGGCCCACAACAATACCGGAAAAGTGTAGTGTCCCAGAAATCACAGACGAACAGGTGAAAACAGCCCTTTCAAATGCCAAAAGCACAGCGTCAATGGGGCCAGATGGTGTCACAGGGCTGCATCTTGCACGAACTACAGAACAAACTAATTCCCCACCTAAACACACTGTTCAACCTCAGCCTCTCCACAGGCTATGTGCCCATAGAATGGTGCACAACAACGGTTATTCCACTCCACAAAGGAAGGGCCACAACTGACCCTGGTAACTATCTCCCCATAAGCCTGACTAGCCTGGTCTGCAAGGCTATGGAGCACATCATCATCATGGAACCCATTAACAAAGACATTGGGAACCTCCAAACACTTGACCTGACCCAGTTCGGCTTTGTTAAGGGCAGATCATGTCTACTAAACCTGGTTGACTTCTTTGAGACAGTCACCAAGGCCATAGATGCGGGAAAGGTGGTTCACACAGCCTACCTTGACCTGGCGAAAGCTTTTGACACCATTCCCCACTCGAGAATTATAGAAAAACTCACCAGCCTGAACATAAACCCCTACGTCACGAGATGGGTTGCCAACTGGCTTACAGACAGAAGTCACACAGTAAGAATAATGGGCTCCAGGTCTGATTCTAGACCAGTCACACGTGGTGTCCCACAAGGCTTGGTCTTGTGACCCCTACTGTTCGGCATATACTTCTCAGAAGTACAGGCAAACACAGTAGGACTATGGCTAACCAAGTTCGCTGATGACTGCAAACTGGGAGCCATTACTGACTCTCCGACTAACACGGACATTCTCCAAAAGGGCCTTACTGAGACGGACACCTGGTGTCAAAATGATGGTCTCAAGCTAAATGCCAAAAAATGCATAGTCATCCCATTTGGGAAAAACAAAACACCCATGAATTACCACATAGGTGGCAGCCCCCTTAATACAGAAGAGGTAATAAGAGATCTGGGGACCCAGGTAGATAGTAATTTCTCCTTTGACAATCATATTGCCAAAGTAGTTAGGAAATCCTTCTATGCAGCCCATCTAATTACTAAAGGGTTCGCATCTAGGAATAAAGAGGTTATAGTGCCCCTCTACTCATCACTCATCAGACCCATCATAGAGTACAATGCCCCATTTGGGATGTACCTCACAAGACACTTGCAACAGCTGGAAAGACCACAAAAGTACCTTACCAAGAGGATTACTGGCCTCAAACATATGTCCTATGCAGCCTGACTGGAAAAACTCCGGATGTACTCAGTGGCATATCGCTTAGTCAGAGGTGATCTCTGCCTGACTTACAAAGCCATGTCCAACTCAGAATTGATGGACATGCTCCACCTAAAGAAATCCAAGTCACTGCGAGCCACTCGCTCTAGTGAACTAAACCTCACCACAACAATAAATAGAACATGCTGGACGGATAGATTCCTGTCACAGAGACTCCCCATGCTTTGGAACAAAATTCCTAACTACATTAGGCAGAGCCCCTCACTAACAATCTTCAAGAGAAACCTTGACGAGTGGATGGGTAACAGAAAATACACCCCTGGGATCACTTCATTGGCTCTTCTTGACAGATGCTCAGTTAATTAATCAATGGGGCGACGAAAGCTGACACACTCTGGCTAGGCTTATAAATGCCCTCAGGCAGATAGCCTGGTACCTACCTATGAACCTATGATGTGGAATGGATATTACTGTAGACAACCTGCACTTTTCCCCTGTAGGAACCACCCATCTGCAAGCACAATGTCCCATCCAACAAGGTAAATTTGTACGGCAATACTAACTATGTATCTCAGTATGCATGCCACAAGGGAATAGTGCAAACATAAGACTGTGGGCTCACAGTAGTATTATATTTTTATAGTATTTGCAGGCCCCATTGATGAAATGTTGAGCACAGTGGGGCCACAATGGTGTGACAGTAGCAGGACTGATGCGGCTGATGATGATGACACAGCCGCGGTATATGCAACACTTTTGGGAGAGAGAATATCCACATCCATGAGTCAGATGCCCCTCTGGAGATCTCTGCTGAGTGCATGACCAGCCTGGAGCTTGTCATATCATCTGTAGGTGACAGCCCCACTCAGACTCCTCCTTTGTTCTCACCAAACATGACCTCTGATGTAATGGTATCACTTGCCACAGGGGAGTCCAACACCACCACGACTCCTATACTATCACTGATAAACACATAACACTCAGAATCAACCAGTAGATGTACAGGTTGGTGATGCAAGTGCAAACATCTGCTATGCACAGCATAATGGCATGTTGGAGAACAAGTGCCAACTGCACAGTCACCTGGAGTAACAGCACGATGTGACAATATCCTCCAATATCCCTCTCAACTTCTTAGTGGAAAATATCTGGACAAATCTTACAATAATGATGGGACAAAGGCCCAAGAACAGGGACAGATTTTAAATATTGTTTGCATAAACTTAGAAAGTCAACAGACTAACAGGTTTTGTGATAACGTGCATTTTCTGAAAGATTTAAAGTCTGAAGCTCAAGTGTGTGTCATTATATAGTGACTTCAATCCTTAGTGATTTTCCAGAAAACCCACAAATTCTATGAGGAACTGATGAAAAAGCAAAGAAAAATTCTGGACATTCTGTGAAAATCTGGACAGTTGAGAGGTATACCCTCCATTCTGCCTCTGCTGGCTGTGGTGGCCATGATCACGGGATGATCTGTACACATGATCGGCATACATTAGGTTTCTATGTCAGGGAACACAGTGCATTGCAGATGCCCCATCAGTGCTATTTGCTGTCAAATGGTCTGGTGCCATTGGTCATGGTCTGAGACATCATTAGTTCTACCCATGAGGCACATTATCATGGTGTTCTTGTAATGTCAAACATATCTGCCCACAGGATAGATCCAATCCATTCCCAATACAGTGAGCTGGCATAGTACTCACCATCCCATGATAGCACTTCCATTACTGTCACCTGAGGGTGTGACATCCAATTATCTCCCACCATATCTGGCTATCACACTTACCTACCATGATCCTATCCCACATTGAAATGTTGCACTCAGCCATTACTGGTCTCCCAGTTGAGCAAATGATAATGACCATGCCCTATGCATCAGCTATCTCACACAGATATGTTGATGTCTGTTGCACAGTCTGGCCAGAGGATGCACTGCCCTGTATAGTTAATGTATTAAAGCATGCATCATGTTATTCTGTGTTTTCCATGCCATCATCCATAATTATAGACCAGGTGACACTGCCTTGCCAGTGCTGAAATATATTGTGCCCCTTATTACCTCACCTGTGACTCTATTTCCCCACAATCTTCCTCCTTGTCTCCTCCCTAAACATTTTATCTGCTGCTACAGCCTGTCCTGGCATGGTATTTTCAGCCTGTATTGTATGTTTATGCAGGTCATATTGTGCAGTATGGAACACACTACAAATGTTATGGCGTATCGCTGGGTTATACTGAAGTACTCCACTGGAGGTGTCTAAACAGAAAAATCTATACTTCAGCAGTCTGAATTATTTTGACATGGGTCACACCATATGACATTTCTGGCAGTGACTGTGGACTGAAAATGAAAATCATCATCCATGGCTCAAGAGCATATCTGGCATTGCCTGAAGCAAGGAAGACTCAGATTATATGTGGCATGTTCCCAGCATACATGCATATCTGTATGAACAGATCTTTCTGTCTGCTACATGTATCCATGGGTACCCTTCAGAAACCCGAACATTCACTTACCTGACTTTTACAATGCCGAGACGAAAAGGCCAACAACTGCACAACACCAATGACCCAGAACACCGACCTTCCATTCAAGGTAAGTAATCTCTTGGCCATCCTGTTGAACTTTGCCCCTTACCCCTGCAGTAGTGTGATCTCAAAGTTCATATATATAGTTATGGGGGTGCGGGTTTGCTTTTTTTGGTTTATGTTTTTTGTTTAGGATGGCCAAGTGGTTACTTACCTGGAGTGGTAAGTCAGTGTTCCGGGATGTCGGTGTGGTGGTGCTGACGGCCTTTTTGTCTCGGTATTATGAGCTTCAGGTAAGTGAAATTTCATTCTTGTAAAGTAGACCCATATGCACATACCAATCAGCTGACTCTGGAGGAAGCCTTCTTCCATGAAACATTGGTATACATTGGACATGTGTGAGATGAGTAAAGTATGTGAATTGTCTCAGTAATGTATAAATACACTGTAGATAACTTAAAAGTATCTGGTTAATATAAAATATCACAAGCCCCTTCTTTTCACTTGGTCATGTTTAAATGTCACAGATGAATTATACTATGCAAACTTCTTAATAACTATGTAAGAATTATGACTTTGTCTTCATTAAATAATAAGCCTTGAATGTAAGAAAACTAATACCTTTAAGAAAATTATACACTAAAGACAGTATGTAGTTTTTTATTAAATGTCCATTCTGACATATTGGCACCATGCATCAAGGCCACAGCTACAGTAGAGAGAATGGAGTAGCCACCCTGGATGCAAGTGTTAGAGGGTGCTATCAGTTTATAGTGCATTACCAACACTCAGAAGAGAATGCCAATATTGAATATGTGCTGTGTGTTGTAAACGACTGTAGGAAGCTGCCTGCTTCAAATGTAGTAAGCATTTTGCTACATTTTAAAAGAAAGACCTTTTTTGGGGGGATGCTGAAGTATGAGAAGAACTTTTATTCATTTACTTATGCGCATGTTTTCTTGCTTTTCAACTGCGACGTTTGTGGGCATCAAAATGAAGAAGGTCACAGAGTGCCATAATTGCTAGCCATAATGCTTACCTACACTAACTTAAATTATTGGTCATCCCGTGCACTCATCTTGACTGCTTGAAACTTCAAAGCAGACTTTTGTAAGTGAAAAACAAATTATATGCCTCCACATTTTTCAGAATTTTTTATTTATTTACTTATTGATTTTACATTTGTTTACCAGGATTGTCCGACTGGGCATGAATCCCATTTTCAGCGGAGGCCTGGGAAGAAAAGCTCCACAATGGTTAGTACAGAATATGCACTAAACAAGTTATTAATGTACAGTAGAAATAAAGAAAGGAGGTGCTCTATACTATTACAAGTAAACATAAAATAAGTATACAATATGAAATGACATTATGTGAAGAATATATAGTACATTAGTAGAACATTACATACAGTACTAAGGTTACATTCGAACTCTGGTAAATACAAACAGCAGATATTCTTAAGTACAGACCACAGAAACAAGTTGTTGTGAACTTGCACAGTAAGCTCAATATACTTTGTCATATATTATGGAAATTTGTTCCATTTTACCCAGGGTCTGAGCAACTGCATATCCAAGACCTGCTTAAATGGGAACTGAGAAGTTTTTTGAAGCTATTTTGTTATCTGTAGTCCTAATATCTACAGGGGCCCCGCGGTGGTGGTGCTGCGGTAGCATTGTCGCCTCACAGTAAAACGCTGTCCGGTTCGATTCTCAGCTAGAGCATCTTCTGCGTGGAGATATGCATGAATGGGCATACCTTCATTGAAGGTTGTGTGACGTAAAAATCAACTACCAATCATTATAGGTTCATAGGTTCATAGGTTTATACTAGGCTATCTGCCCTAAGGCATTTATAAGCCTAGCCCATATGTTATTGGCTTACGCCACCCTTATATGAAAAAAAATATTGTGCCCATTAGTTTGTTGTGCCCAGCAGCAGCAGAGAGATGGAGATGATTCCCCGGGTAAACTTCTCCATCCATTCACAGGTCTAGATTTCTCTTGAACAGAGTCAGCGAGCTCTGCATCCTCGGGATTTGGACTTTTATTCCCCTCTGCATAGGGAGTCTTGATAAGATAACCACGTCCCCTCCAGCACGTCTATTTTATATCCGTTGCTTTTGCTCGCTTGTTTTGGTGGGTTTGGATTTTTGGATTTTTGAGGTGGAGCATGTCCATTCCTTCCGGGTTGGACATGACCTGCACTCAACATGTCACCTCTGGCGGTATCGAATAGTATGCTGAATTGGGTTTCTGGAGTTTTCTTCAATCTGATCTGGCAGCATATGAGTTATCCTTGGAGTCTTTTGGTGAGGAACTTTTGGGTTTTGCAGATGCTGCTCATGGATTGAAGACATCCGGCAGCGGGGGCATTGTGGTCGATCGCGGGTCTATAAATTGAAGTTACCGGAACAATGACCTCACTATGATCGGATGTTCGATGAATTCTTGATCAGGTGGGCAATGTAGAAGGTCTTTCTAACCACTGTGGCAAAGAAAGGTCAGTGTCAAGTGAACCTCCCACTTCCAGGATAACCTCTTCCAAAATTGTGTTGCTGTTCTGTGCTTAGCCCAGGTGCCAGGTGTTAGCTTGGGGTTAGATGATTTTTTTCCGGGCGTGATGACTATGGCTTTTTGGCATGGCCACTTCTCATGATCCCCGTGAGTCCTCGTGAGCTGTATCGTGGATATCACCTTTCCACTATCTTCGTCAGCAGTCAGCCTGTGTCAAGTCCTTCCACAACCGGCTCACACTCTGCAAGTAGATGCTGGCAAAGTCACTTCCTGTCACCTAGACCTGTGGAGCCAGGGCCAAGGACACCACCCACCGACCACACAATCTGAGGCAACTCCAGCAGTCTGACATGGGTTCTGTCCAGCTTGCAACCCATCTTGTCCTTGATGGGTTTTGCTTTTACATCTTGTGGTATCTTTTCTAACACCGAGCTACAGGTTGTGTCGTGATTTATTTGGCCAATGTCGGAAAGGGACTGCAAGGTTCTCTACAATAAATGGGACTGTATTCAGTAGAAAGAGCCTAGGTTCAGGGCATGATCTGTACCTTTTGTTCACAAAGAGGGGGTGGGTCGTCAAGACAGTCAAGTCCCCTATCTTCATGTTTATGGACTCCATTGTGTGCCTCTCCATAGCTTTGCACTAGACTTGTTCCATTATGATCCTCATAAATTACCAGGAGTCCGTGAAACACAGTTGTGGGACCTGTTAGTTGCAGTCGCCAGGCTGTGGCACGTATAGATCCTGTGGTAGGAGGCACTTTAGCTGCCTTATGTGCGGGTTTAATTCCTCCCTTGGCCTCGTGTAGCACACAGCCGGCATGGACTGTATTCCCCATTGAGCCTGTGTTTGCTTTAGTATAGACAGAGCCTTCACCTGCCGCATTTGAGATGTCCGGGAGGCTACACTCGCAGCTTTTGTATCATTCTCCAGAAGGGGGGAGGGAGGAGGTAGTTTGATCCTGCCTCTACTTATTATGGGGAAGGGGGCATAGTTTTCAGTTGAATCTGTTGGCGGTTTTTGTGGCATGTCTGTGAGTGTGAGTTTAATATGTTTTTCCTAATTTCTGCATATTGAGCCTATTCTGTTAATTGTTGGATTCTGGGCAATTAAAAATCCTTTTGAACACCCATTGTTTTTTTTGTCCTTGAATGTTTTTACTAATTTTTGACATTTTGACTTTTTTTTGTAATTTTGATCTTATGTGACTTTTTGATCCTTATGAGGTAAAGGTTTGTGGCTTTTGTTCTATGTACTAATAGTTGCCCTTTGGGTTGTATAAGATGTTTTATTGTTTTGGGCCTGCTCCATGTTTTGCTTGGTGTTTGTAGAGGCTATTGTTTATTTGGGAGCAGGTTTAGGTTGGAGGGGGGGCAAGGTTCATAGAAGGTTTGGGGCTTCCTGAGTCTTGAAGGGTTTTGGAGGCTACCAGGGCCTTGAAGTGGAGCACAGTTGGTTTAGAGCAGGTGATGTTTTTCTTAGGATTTCACCATTTTCTTTTGTGGTTTAAGTAGTGTAAGGTTGTGACAGATTACCTTGTTGGATTTAATGAGATCTTTTTATATGACGTGTGGAGGTAGACTTCCGTGTGTTTGATACCATGGCATTCGTTGTTTTCTCCTGTCACAATAGTATATTATAGCTGTTCCATGGCATGTGAATTTATGAACTTCGTAAATTTTGGGCTCAAACTCCAGGGTGTTTAGCGGTTCTTTAGCTCACGTGAATTTCTGGAAGGCTGTGAATTATTGGTGTTTTTGAGAGGGTTACCTGTATCTGTGAATTTGAATGATGTGGGTAGTGTCTTCAGGTTTAGGCTGTGGGGTTCATGAAGCTACATTTAGGTGTGAGTAACCTTCATGGTTATGTGAACCAGATTTGCTTTGTGGGAGAGCCCTCCTTTTGTTAGAGAAAGTGGTTTCCTTGATGAATATGGTATGGTGTGTGTTTGTGGAGAGGCGGACCTTTCTCAGGAGCTCAATTTGTCAGGTTTCAGTTACAGCACAGAGCCCTATGTTAGGAATACTGAACCAGGGCCTCGAGTGCAGCACAGCCAGTTCTCAACGGGCAGCGTGAGCAGGTGCATAATGTTTTCTAGACTTCTCGAGGCCTTGAGCATAGCATTACCATTTTTCTTCCCATTTTGTTTCTCTAGGTAAAAAATTTGGGCCTTGGTGGCTAAAAACAAAAAATAGCAAGGAATTCAGGGTGGCAAGTACAGGCGTCCCGGAATCACTTTTGCGGTGCTTATCAAGCATGTCATCCCAGGCAGAGAAGCACTGTCATCCCTTTGAATGAGGTAATTTAAGCCTTGATGTAAAAGCAGAACCAGAGACCTATGTTCCTCTGATCATTCTTGGTGCTGAGCATATTGTCTCATCATTGAGGTCATACCTGCCCTGGGCATCATAATCAGCCTTTCCTCTATACGCAGGGTCAGGCAGCCAAGTGCCCTTCCTGCAATCACACAGCATAGAGATTGTCTCTGTCTCCTTCAGCTGCACAGGAGAATGCGGCCAGTGTCATAGCACACCTTGCTTGGTGTGGACTGAGTCATACTGTGTGTTGTCTGTTTGTTCAGCCTAAGCTTGGTGGGGCTAGGGTCCTTCAGCTACCGAGCAAGGCCTGTGTGTATGTTTGGTGTGTGATCAGTGGGTGAGTGGGGTGTTTGCTGTTGGCCACTGCTGTGCTTGGCCTTAAGTGCTGCTGGTGGTGTATTTGTTGTTTTATGTTGTTTGGTGTGGTAACACTGCTTTGTGGCTGCTGTGTTGCTTGTTGGTGTGTTTGGGTATGTAGTTGTTTGTTTGTTGCTTTGAGTCTTACTTGGTAGAGTTATGTGTTTAGTCGTGTGTGAATGGTGTGTTATACTCAGTGTCTTTTCATGGTTGGAGTGTCTTGAGTTGCATGGTGTGTCTAAGCCTCAGTGGTGTGGTTGAGGCTGTCCTCTCCTAAATGGCTGAGCCACTGGAGGTTTGGCTAATGTGAGTGGACATGCGGGGCTTGCTTGTTAACTGAGGCAGTTGTGTTCACCAGCTACATGGGGCAGATATACCAACTGACCTGAGTTGGAAGTAGAACCAGTTTGAAGACCAGAGTGAAGACAACTTAGAATTGGGAGAGGAGAACATGGTATTGGGAACAAGGTTCAGTGACACTTATTTGTGGGATAACAAATTAATGCCAGCAATTTAGATTCCAATAGCTATAAAATTTTTAGTGTAGAAAAGCAAAAAACAACTAGAATCTTTAGTGGAACCAAGAACTAAAAAGGAAATGCAATGCAGAAGAAAAAAAAAATTCACAGAAGTAGGGAGAAGTCAGCAGTGAGGAATTAAGCTTCCAGTGAATAACAAGCTGACAAACAACAGTATAGGTGAAAAAGCTAAGTTCAAAAAATAGTAACAAACAACAAGTATATAAACAAAGCTAGATTCAGTAAATTTCAGTAAAACAAACAGTTCAACAAATCAGGCCAGATATTCAGTTAATATTAAAACAGACCAGGCAGAAGGGCAGCACTGCAGGGCATTCTCCCTTCCCAGGAACAGTCACTCTTCGCACCTGAGTTCCGCTGTGGCGACCCCTAACCAGGAAAAGCCGAAAGACACAAGAGTCCTAATATCTACAGGGATGGAATAACATGTTTTTGCAACAGAGGTGGAATAGAGGGAGCCCCCAGAGCTATTTTTGCTTTTGGTTATGTCAACCAGTGCTTTGTTAGTGGATCTTAGCAGGCGTTTGTTAGAGTAGATAGTCAGTAGACCCTGTAGTACTGGAATTTTAACAGGATTATATAGGATTTGGTGGGTTTATTCTTACAGATTTGCATTACTTAGTGCATCAGCTTAACAGATTTGTAGTGAACTTGCAGATCCTACTTTTGTAATAAAAATAATACCATTAGCAACAGATATGAAGGAGATTTTTCTAGATAAATAATCTAAAATAACTACTTAAAACAAAATAAACACATGACAAAAATGACTATTAGCAGACCACTATAAACTCCAAATAAAAATACTTTATTATAAACATAACCACTGGAACCTTAGCAACATACCTCTTAACCTCTTACAGCAAGAAATCTGGACAAAGCCATAAATGAAAGTGGGACAAAGGCCCAAAAATAGGGACATGTTTTTAAATATTGCTCTTACAAACATAGAAAGTTGATAGAATAGCAGGTCGTGCTTTAGCATGAATTTTCTAAAGGATATGAAGTCTGAAACTCAAATGTCTGTCATTATGTTCTAACTTCAATCTGTAATGATTTACCACTAATTTGAAAAAAAAACCACAAGTTTATGAAAAACGGACCAAGAAAATGAAGCCAAAATCTGGACATTCCACGAAAATCCACACAGTTGACAAGTATACTCAGCGAAGTCTTCAGAGGAGTTTAGGCAAGAAATAACACACACAATTTAAATGCAATTTAAACACCATGGCTGAGATTCTGAGAAATGGTACTGTTGTCATGTAAAGTGCCTATCACAGTTAGGTCATTTACACATGACCATGGAAAAAGCAATTCTGAGACAGATTTAGCCACAATGAGGAAGACCTCATTATCAGCTAATTTGTCTGTTTATGAATCTGTCCTTCTTATAGCTGCTTCAAAAATCACTTTCTAGTGGTAACTACTGCTAGTGTTCGATATGCTAAATTGTCAGTAGACACTCTGATATACTTGTTCAAATATTTATGCACAAGGACACACACACACTCACTTACCGATGTCCCCTCAGGCACTCACAGACATCCACTCAACATTTTACCACACCACAGCTGAACAGTCTCAAAGACACACTCACCCATTCACCAACACCACACATCCACTACCTAATCGTCCTCAACACACACACAGTCATCCTAGTCCATTCATATTCCCAAAGTCATACACACATGCATGCACACACACACACACACACACACACACACACATGCACATGTACACATTTCCACAATACATCCAGTACCTCTTACCTCAACTTTGCTAAACTTACCTGCAATGCAGTCTTCCCCATTGACTACGAGTGATCACAGCATTTTGGCTGAGTTAAATTTTACAGCTGGCTATTTTAATTTTGTGGCTCAGTGATTTTCTGAATCACTCAACAGTATAAATCATTACAACCGGCATGTCTAGGGGATAAGATTAGATAAAAACACAGGAACAGGATGAGGTGCGGTAAAAGAAGATACGTACACCAAAACGTAATAACAAATACCGCACTGACATGGCTGAGCACTGAAAAATGTTTATTTAAAATAAAATGTTAAAAGTAAACACTTTTGTGATTACAATGTTGCTTCATCAGAGTCTGATGAAGCAATGTTGTAATTACAAAAGCGCTTACTTTTAATGTTTTATTTTATTTTGAATAAACACTTTTCAGTACTCAGCCGTGTCAGTGCAGTATGTGTTATTATTTTTTGGTTTATGTCTAGGTGATAGTATGTGGCTAATTATCATTGACTGCTCAGAGTGCCTCATTATCTTGTAGCATGGCTGGCAGGACAGCCAGCTTTTCTGAGTGTTCCAGTTGTGGAAAATCAGCATGGAGGGCCAATCTCTGAATCAGAGTGGGTTACTATGAGGAACTGGCGACTCATGGAAGGGCTTACCACTTGTGGTAACCCTTTCAGAATACAAGGACATATCCTAGAATCACATGACTAAACAACAGCAATTAGTAATTAAACAATGAATTCATAAAACATTTTAATTGTATTTTCAATTTAATCAGCAAAGTACCAGCATTCGAAATTTTCAAAAAAAAAAAAAAAAAAAAAGATTATTTGGATATAAAGTTAGTAAAAAGAAATTCTTTATAAAGCAATAAATCCTTACTTTTGCCTCTCCTGACATGTACCTTCATATGTTCTAATATAGCTGCTTGGGAACCTCTGAATTACCACGATGATGTAAAGATCGGCCACAACTGAGCTTTTTATTTGCTTATGCTTAATGTCCCTCATGTATTTTTTTAACCTTAATTTAAAGGTTTTGTTTCCACAATGTAATACAATCACATAAATATATGAGGGCATGAATCATGCCCTGAATCTACTGGTGTAACATCCTTTTGATTGCAAATAGGTCTTATTTATTTTACCATAATGAGGGATAATGTGGGAACAAATATTACACGAAACAGAAAGGAAAGGCCCTCCTGCTGTTCTCAATTTCCAGTGAAATATTTTTATTAGGTAATTCAGAATTACTATGAATTAAAAAATCCCTAATACTCTTACCCCTCTTATAAGAAAAACATACTTATAAAGCGTATCTTAAAAAGAACTCTATAATAAAAAAGCAAATAAATAATTTCTACTAGTTTACTGACAAAATATTCTGTGACAAAATACATAACAGTTTTACTCTGACTGACATGCTCATCAAAACTTTATTTTTAGAAAGCATAAGTTTACATAAAAAACACCCTATGGGTACTTGTTACCTTATAAGAAGAAGCCATTACTGTCACGGTAACCTCTTTTTATAAACATGAATACTGTTCTTTCTCTCCTTAAGAAACTTTCCCTCTCCCTACAATTTCTATAAATGTGAAGAAACTCTCCATAAGGAATAGAAGATTACAAAATAATGAGGGTGGAGACTTGTTCCTAAAAATAAACTGGCTATTAGCATTTTTTTTTATAAAATCCTGCATGTATTATATGGCCATCAATCTCCCTTGTAAGGCTAAATCCAAAAAATTAACTTTTGAATTGATACACTAAAGGAGAAACAAAATCTATTATTCTGTACATCATTCAAAATATAACAACCTCATTTTGATTTCCATTACACATAAAAAATCAATCAATAAATGCAAAATATTTAATAATATATCGATTAAAAAGTCATAATTAGAAATATATTTGAAGTCAAACATTCCCATAACCAAATCAATATATATGAGGACAAAATGTGCCCCCATTGCTTTACCTCTTTTGATATCTCCTCAAGGTACGAGTCCCTCAGTCTTTATTTCTCAGCTGTCTAACTTTGAACAAATCATTCAGCCATGCAGTGCTTCTACATTATCCTTAAAATCAGGCAATTTGGTCTTATGAGTTAACCTGCTTAACAGAAAATAAAATAAAATTAAAAGAGTCTCAAAGCAAACATGGTTGAAATGTTAATGAGCCTTGTTAGAAGAATAAGATGAATTCTGTTCTAGAACTATGCCAAGTATCAGAATGCAAGAAGTAGATCTGCTCGAGGTAAGTCCAAGTGTTCCTTCTGACATAAATCACTTAAAAAATTTCCATTTTGTAGTATGTAACAGTTTAGTACTAGGTTTTAGGACTCCTTTAAGATTTTTATTTCAATAACCAATAACTACAAGAATCCAAATCTTTAAAATCAACAATGCCAAAAGTTGATTTCCAAAAGGTGAACTGCAGAACATTTTATCCCAGTAGACTTATCTGGTCATCTCGGAGAAGCATCAGGCTGGACCCTGATTCATACTGTAGTAGGGTAAAGATCCAAGACAGCTTTGGTCACCTTGGGGTGATTAGAATCAAAGGCGGCATTTTTTTACTTGCCTTTATTGACTAACTCTTGGAATAACAAGAGACGAGAAGGGGGGATTCTAACAGATGATGTTCTGACCATAGCCTGAGTAGAGTATTGTTTTACCCTCATCAAATCATTTGCAACAGTGGATTTTATTTTGGGGGTAAGTAGGTTATCCTGTAGAACCCAACACTGTCACAACAGCAGCCCCCTTTGGACAGAGCCTTTACTCATGGTCTACCCCTATAAATAACTCAGTGCATCTGTCCATACAGTGCCATTAATTTTATTTCCAAGGTTAAAGTGTTGTCCATACAGCTACTGGTGTCCCTCCCACCGGGTGTCTCTTTGCATGTTTAAACCCTACAATGTACTTCAAAAAGCAACTTCTACAGTTTTTTTACAAATTTTCAGCTGCTGCAGGAACCATCTGTCCTGTAGCAAAAGAAACTCAAAATGAGGTTCCCAACCTGTAACTTGTCCATCTTCCGTCAGCAATAAGACATGAAACAAATATGCAGTAGCCTAGTTAGGTGTTTCTGCACCATAAGAATGGACAATTTAATTTTATTGCTCAAATAAGAATCAGACAGAAAGCCTTATTCATATAATTTCTGTTTTGATCTCACAGGTTTTTCACATACCATTGAAAGTTTCTTATCAGTCTCACATCATGAATTATACCTGACGTGTAACATATGAACCCAAGTCTCCAAGAACAGGACTCTCTAAATGAATTAATTAATTAGTTAATTGATTGATTCATTCGTTCATTAATATTTGTTGACTGAGACAGTCTGTTGATCTATGTGCACCTACATCTGGCTCAGCCCAAATTAAAAACCACAGTACCATAAAAAGAAAAATGGATGTACTTCAAAATATCGAAGTACAAAAACATCAAACAGAAAAGCATTGATCTGAAAGGATCGAAACTCAAAATAATGCCCCCCCCCCAAAAAAAAACTTTTTTTTTCCCCAGGGGGACAAGCCCAGCTGTATCCCTATCCCCTGCTAATAATACATATCAATTCCAAGATTGCACAACAGGGAAAGCGCAAATTCACACTCCTAGTTTTTCATTGACCTCCAACAAACTACGTGCAGCAGAAGCAGTCAAATGAGTTTCTGATCACTTCTACTGGCAGTAAAAACATTCAATATTAGAAATGTTTGATTATATGGAGTGTTTCCCAAAAAACACAGTTCAGTGATAGTTGTAGTACTCCTTCCAAGTGAAATCATAAAAGCATGTGAAAAAAGACAGTGAACTGGAAAATATACATTGCCATAGTGTAGGCATACTAGAAATGCAACAAGTAAAGGGAAAAGTAGAAATGTATACTCTATAAATACGTATACCAGTATATGCTACATGAAAAGTACTAGAGGGCTCGGGAATGCTTGCAGAAGATGACAAGAAGAAGAAGAAGACAAATAGAGAGGTGAATGTGATAAGTTTAGAAAGGAAAGACATTCTGCTGATTTAGACAGGTGATGTATGGCAGCCTTCCAGGACTGAATTAGAGTAGCTGAACCCCTTATGTCAGCCCTTTCGTTTCATGCTTGGTTGTAGGGTTTCTCGTAATATGGTGCCCAGAATGAAGAAACTGACTGCTGCATTTTCTGGACGTAAAGATGGTGTGCATACAGGAAGCATAATCAGGCTGAGATCTGAGATTATAAGTTCTCTATCTTATTCCAAATCTTCCTGCTTAGTAACAAGGAGGAGTTTTCATTTAAGAGTTTCATAAAAGGGTACAAAACAACAAATCTAGTATTTGCTGGATTAGTAGCCAGTCTTTTAAGGACTGTGCAGTGGTGGTTTGTTACTGGTAACAGACAGACAGAATGACATATTTTATTGGAGTGTGTGTGTGTGTGTGTGTGTGTGTGTGTGTGTTTGTAGAAAGGAATGTTCTTTTAAACTTATGCAACTGCTAGGAGACCATATTAAAGTTGGAGCAGGAGTATGCCTTTCTCTACAGCTTATCTATAGACTCTGTCTGCCCTGTCTCTTGAAAGACCTCACCATGTGCTTATGGAATCCAGTACAGCACCCATTTTTTTTTTGTATTTTCTCTTATGGATTCAGGTCAGAAATTGTTTGGACTGATGGCAAACGCTAGTGAGTCCTGAAAAAGAATGACCGATCAGATGTTCTAAAAGTTGGTCTTGCAACTGGATGTCTACCAGTTGCCTGAGTAAGGAAGTCCCTTTAACCTTAGTACTGAAAATGTATACAGGCATATCAAAAAGGCATCCTATCATTCTCTCTAATGCATTATTTCCAAACACAGCTTAGTAAAATACTAATGGCCAAATGTGATTTTTGACACTCATTGAAGTTATCTTTTTCTCATTGTTGAGTAAACTCAGAGTTGCTATATATAAACTATGAATTTCGGAGTCTCCAATCTCCATATAGGGGCACAGGGTGGCTTGACCCCAGCAAAAAGGCCTCATTTTCTGCTTAGGAAAAGTGCTTTTAAGCCATTAGTTTTCCAGTGAACTACATTCAGAAAAAATGCATTCAGTAGACTAATATGATTCAGCAACCAACAATAATTCTGACACTACAGTTAAATGATTCACTTAAAACCAAGGAATATATCCAAAAAAAACATAAAAGTGAATCAAGCAATGAGGCGATATAAAAAAAAAACTTTAATTAAAATTACCACATAAGAACTTTCACAGTTGAGATACTGCTTCATCAGATGTTCAAATGTTTTATCTCATACATGTGCTTTAAATAATACACCGCATTAGACCAACAACCAATCAGAAAAATTTCCTCCAAATACATTATTCTCTCCACTGGCATTTAAAGTGATAGCACAAGGTATTCTGTATATACATATTATGTCAATTCATATAATCTTATTTATACAAAGATCTATCTTTCAAGAGGGGTATAAGCGGTACCTTATCATTGAGGCCAAAACCAGCATCAGCCTGCAGTCTGATTATCCATTTTGCTTCAGATACCTTGGTTTTATTCTCTATAGAGGGGGGGATATGTAGATACAGAAATGCCTGTAAAAGGAATTGACAGAGGAAAAAAAAATAAAGAGCAAAAACAGAGCTTATTGAAAGGTATAAAAACATGGACATTGGAAAGAAGAAGAGATCTGACAGCGTGATATTTATGCAGAGTGAAAAAAAAGCCAAACCAAGCAATACAAAAAATCTAGTGCAAAAGATATTTAAAGATAAATATGTGCAAGCACACCTGGATTTGTTATCATTCACAATACAAAAATAAGCTCACAAAGGTTGAATGTAAATTTAAAAAGAGGTTTAGCAAAACATAAATTAAAGAAATGTAAACTGAAGTGATGGACCATATGCGAAGTGAAGAGTTTAGTGTGGAAATTGTGACAAGGCAATACTGCAATGAGTTGAGTCAAAGGTCTGCAGATAGAAGAGCAGCAGATGGAACAGGATGCACCCGATCTTTGTGTGTCCCAGAGTGATGTTCTGTAGCCTTCTGTAGGGGAGACACGTGATAATTCCATCAGAACTGAACAGCAAAGGAAACAATGAAAGTCTTGGCACAGGTTACATTGCAACATGACTGGCCAGTGAGGTTCCAGATAGAGAAGCAACAGATAGAGCAGGATGCTGATAAGAAACATGCTTGTGTCCTTAAATATATACATATAATTGTAGGATTTGTGATTTAGTGTATGTTGCTGATTGCATGAAGTGCCACAGTTTTTATGTTGGCAAGACCAACAAATTTTTAAGGATCTCATATGGGAACATCGTTATGATATAAATAAACAAGATAAAAGGAATGCTCTCAGTAGACATGCTTTATGAACTGATTCTTCACATTCGTTTAAGTTTTCCATTTGGAAATATGTAAGAATGGTAACAGAGGTGGAGATATTCACACTTAGACTGAGTGCGCACAAATTAAATGGATACTAGAGCTTCAAGCTAATGTAAGGAAAGGTCTGAATGACTGTATTCCAATGAAACCTGTTTTAAAATGAAACCTATTTTAAAATGAAACCTATTTTAAAATCAGGTCTATATCAAAACCTCACATACGCAAATATGGAAAAGTCAACACATATTAAGTGAACCGTGAAAACACAGAACGTCCTGAACCACGAGATTCAAAATGTCGAATCGGCATAGTTGGCCAACCCCACTGCCTGCTTCATACTACCTACCCAAACAAAATAAATAATCCACATACATACACTTAACAAAACCCTACTTTTAACCCTAATCTAACACTCACATATAGTACTATGCATGCACTTACCTTAACCCGCACCCTAACCCTAAGGTCTGTAACTATTGCACGACTATGTTAAGGAGCCATACCCAAACAAAATAAATAATCCACATACATACACTTAACAAAACCCTATTTCTAACCCTAAACTAAAGCTTACATATATTACTATGTATGCACTTACCTTAACCCACATCCTAACCCTAAGGTCCGTAACTATTGCATACTTACCTTAAGGAGTTATACTGGAGAAGGGCCAACTATGACAATTCAACATTTCAAATTTAATGCTTCAGGACGTTCGATGTTTTCGCAGTTCGCTCAATATGTGAAGTTTCTGTATTCGCACAATTGCGGTTTCGAGGTTGTAATAGGTAACCTTTCAAATCACGTGGTCTTAGAAGATGAGACTGATTGGTTGTAATTTAATGACTGCGTAATTTGGTTTATTATTTAATACTTGTAAATTATTAAGTTGGAGCTGATGAAGCGCCAAGTCTGGGCATGAAAGTGCTCATCTTTTTGCCTTATTTTATTTTATTAAAGTCCTTTGCTGCAGTGCAAGGTGGTCTCTCTATCTTTTTTGACATTTTAGAAAAGCATTTATGAAGATCCTTTTGAACATAACTAAGATGCCAAATGGATAGAAACATTCAAAGAAACTGTGAAAGCCCTAATAAAGAGGATAATAAATGGGTTGAAATAACATCCAGATGAATGGAGACGATGCTAAAAAAAAGTTCCTAAGTGGAAGATCCCATGTCCAGATGCTGCACCTAACTTCTGGCAAAAGATATTAACATCTTTACATAAAGATTTATCCCCGAGTAAAAACTGCTTATATCCACATCCTTAACAGACACTAACCAGGTTTAACAACATGAAAAAGAATACACAAACTTAAGACTGAACCTGCAGGCCATCAGAAGAACTACAGACCAATACCATGCCTTCCAACAATGTATAAATTGAATTGATGCAGGCAGCAACTATAGCCATCTAGAAAAAATAATTTTGGGGAAAAGAATGAAAAGTTAATAAAAGAAAATCATATGGAGCTAAATATCTTCTATTGTTAAATAACTCCATTATAGAAAACTGTAGAAAAGGGAAGCATCTAAGCATGAATGCATTAAAAAAGTATTTGATAGTATCCAATACTTGTGGATAATGAATACTTACATATGTATAGGATATACCCAACATTGATAAACTACATTCCAGTGACTGAATTATTGGCAAACCACTTTACAGCCGAATCAAGACAAAGGGCAAATTGTTATCCCATGGATAAAAATTCAAAGGGGATATATTTCAGAGTAATTCCTCTTTCCCTTAAGCCAATAAGCTAGTTACCTCATAAACTAGATTATGATTACAGCCATGTCATCTACTTTTTGTGGATGAGTTTAAGCTGTACAGTTCATCAGATAAGAATCTGAAAGCACAACCACAAATGGTTAAAATGTTTTCTGATGAAATAAGAATGGCATTTTGTCCTGATCATTATACGATATTTATAAATGGAAAGCTGAAACAACAAGAAAATATCAACCTGGGACAGGAATGTAGTATAAAAGAACTTGAACATGAGGGAGTATATAAATATTTGGGAATAGATGAAGAGTTGGCAATAAAACAAACACATGAGATCAAAGCTTAGTAATGAATACTTCGGAAGACAAAAGCTAATATTCAAAACTGCCTTGACATCTAACAATAAAATTCAGACTATAAATCAGTTTGCTCTTCCTGTTCTAAGTTACAGCTTTGGTATGACTGACTGGTTCCAAACAACATTACATCAATTGGATAAGAAAACAAGAAAAAATATTTACTATTATAAAATGATATGTAGAAAAAAACAGTGCATCCCAAGATTATATATCCCTTAGTCTGAAGGAGTGTTCTCAAAATTTACCACAGGTATAGGTCTGCAATCACAGGACTGCATACATATTTCATTACCTTTATCAGATCCTAATATAATAAAAGTTCTAAAGCATAAAGAGAAAAAGTCTAAGATGACATCTTTGCTTAGTTTGGCAGAAGCATTTTAGAAAGGAGTAGGAATGGGAATCAAACCAGCAGTAAATAAGGGACAGAAGAAATGGAAAATGAAAAGCCCACAAATATAGTGGTGAGTGTGATGTTGTGAGGCATTCCCACCTGTACCAGGACAGTGCATGTGTGGCATATGCCAGCATGGCTGGCTGAAGTTTTGTAAATAATCTTATGTCATTTGACTGTCACATTGATTTGCTCAGATGCTTGTATTAAAAATGTATTTGCAAAAGTTGCTTACGTTAAAAATGCTGCAACAGAATCTGAATGTGTATTGTAACAGAATCAGGTGACTAGTTGTGATGTCATACTAGAACCATCTGAAGGACAGAATTCAGGCAGCAGCAGTTTATTTGTTTTCTTTGGAACCTGATATAAATGATTTATGTCAGTTAACACAGTTCAATTGTTAGTTGTACAGTTTACCCAGTATGTAGTATCTCATCTTGCCTTGTGTAAGTAAACATTTCAGCAGTACATCTTGTCTTGTGATATTAAGTGAGTAAACTAGGGGCAGTTTCTCTTTAGTTCTGTTAGGAATAATACAGTGAGATTAGTTTAGTATTGTTTTCTTTTTTTATTCTGCATCTGCGAGATTCTATCCAACTGTGTTACTTTTATATTTCATGTGACTGAAAAACTCTGTTATTGTAACTGAATATTAAGTATTATACTGTTTTCTGTTTTATTATTCATTATTAAATACTTTTATACTTTGTCATTGTGGCTGGTCTTTTAGATAATACTTTTAACATATTTTTTTCTCAGAAGTTTTTTTATTTTTCAAATACATTTGAATGAATTCCATAGTATTTATACATAACATCTTAAATAACTATGTACACTATTTACATTAGCCTGACACTATAACATATCTTAATGTATACAGTTACTTTATAAATATGTCCAATCCATTATCAGAGTGTCTGATCAATTATTGTATAGTGTCAATCAATGATAAGACTTTGCTCCAAGGGTTGTTGAAAAATGGCTTTGGATAAATTCTTAGTTCTTTAATTTTAATTTCCAATAATGTTGCTGTCTTTGGCAGGCTGTAAAAGTCTTTCAAAGTTGGTATTGTGTTTGTATTCCATCTCCTTGTTATACACTTCCTTGAAATTACAAGTATAGTCCATACTAGATACATGTTTGACCTATTCAAATGAGGTCCCTCATTCACATTTAATAATACAAAAGCTTTAGTTAAATAAAATGATTAATTAAATGAAGCTTGTAGAAAGTTATTAATACCATTCCAAAATGGCTTAATTTTAACACAATCAAAGAAAATGTGGTTCCAATCTGCATTGTGTACTTGCTCACATCTCCAACATATTCCTTTTATGGAAGAACTAATTTTATTGATTCTGTCTAGGGATAAGAATGCTCTGTGCAAGCATTTCCAATTAAAAACGTTCCAGTATTGTGTAAAGGATGTATATTTTATCGATAATAAGACATTTCTTTTAATATCTTCAGTTAACTGTACTGAGTGTCTTTATTATATATTTCCAATATAAGGTGTTGGGTGTTGTTGTATAGTTTATCAATATTTTGCAAAATTTTGAAATACTGTTTACCATGGAGTGCGGGGAGTGCCTTCTGTGTGGAGTTTGCATGTCCTCCCCACGGTTGGGTGGGTGTTCGAAAGACATGCATAAATGGGCTTGAAGGTTAAATGTCAAGCTGGCACCTCGGCGTTTGTGAAAATCTACTGCCAATCATTAGCGGACCGGAGTTCCGCTGTGGTGACCCCTAACCGGGAAAAGCCGAAAGACAACAACAACAACTGTTTACCATGTGAAAATCATTATATGATTTAATATATGTATTTCGTAAATGTAGGTATTTCTTTAAATGGAGAATTGTTAATTCTTTTACTTAAATTTTGTGAATACTCTGCAAAGTTAGCCAGTCCTGTTGTGGAATTTTGTATGTTGTTTTTATTACTTGCATATCTAAAACTTTTAGTTCTTTGATACATTGGGTCCAACAAACAAATCCTTTCTGTTCCCAGGAATTAATAATTTCTCTATATATTTTATGTTGAAAATTCTTTGTAACTATAAATGGTGTTAAATGATCAAACCAGATTTTTAATTCTATATTTGCATTAATAATTTTCTTAAATGAGTCAATGTAATAAATAATAATATGAGTTTTAGTGGGTTTAGTTATGTTATATTGCATACGAATACATAATATGTGCCATGGAAAATTGTTTTTATCTGTTATTTAATTTTTTTTTTTTGTAAATTAAATGAATTTATTGCTATTACAGTTAGTAATTCTTTTCAATTTGCAGAGTAATTTGGACTTATCCAATCTGAGATTGTTTTAGATATTGATGCTGTTATATATGTTTCTATATCAGGAAAGTTTAATCCTCTCTGTTTCCATGGTCTGACATGGTGTATTAAAGCTATTCTGTTTCTTTTGGGAAACCATAAAAATTTTATTGGGCATGAGTTTATTTCTTTAAGTATACTCCTTTCTGGTAACAGTTGTATTGCCAAGGCTATATGTAGGATCTTGGTTAGTAAAAACATTTTTATTAACTGTAGTCTATCTTCAAATGTTAATATTATTTTGCTCTATTTTTCCACAGAGATTTTAATTGTATTGATGATATTAGTGTAGTTTTTTGAGACCAATTCATTATTATCCTTGCATAACCAAATTCCTAGATATTTTAAGGTAGATTCTTGTTTCCCTATGATGTGATCCCCCTTAGTCTCCAGTTCTTTTTTTTCATTTAAAAATTAAACATTTTGATTTTGACTTACTGGAATGGAGTCCTGGTCATGTGAAAGTTGTCAGTTAATATATCTAATTCTTCTAATGCCTCTTTTGTATTAGATAATGTTGGTAATATGTCATCAGCAAATAGCATTACTTTAGAATTGTATTGCTCATACACATCTTTTCCTTTGATTTTTATATTATTATATTTCAATAGCCAGAGCAAATAGAATCAGTGACATGGGACATCCTTGTTTAGTGCCTTTTGTTATATGTATAGATTCAGAGGTAAAAGGACCTAACTTGACATACACTAAATTATTTGTATACATATATTCTTTACGGAGATGAACAAAGAATGTTGGAAATTCAAATAGCATTAGGATTTTGAATAAATAGTCCCAATTTAATGAATCAAAGGCTTTCTCTATATCTAAGCCAATTATGGGTGTTTCTTTATTTTCTTTATTACCATAATCTATAAGAGAAATTAGGTGCAGTGATTAGTGTTGTCCCCCTCACAGCAAGAGGTTCTCCCATTTGATTCTTGGCTGGAGCGCCTTCTCTGTGGAGTCTCCATGTCCTCCCCGTGGTCAAATGACATCTAAAGACATGCAGGTAGAAGCATGAATGGATGTGCCTTCTTTGAAGCTTGGGCATTGGGCTGGCAACTGGGCACCATAAAAAAATCAACTGACAAGCATTAGCGGACCAGAGTTCTGCTGTGGTGACCCCTAACTGGGATAAACCGAAAGACATACATACATCATTTTAATATTGTCATGTGTGTGTATATGATATATAAATCCAATTTGATCATTATTTATTGTTTTGAATAGTGGTATTTTCATTATGTTATTTAATATTGTCATAAATATCTTATAGTCATTATTTAATAATGATATAGGTCTATATGAGGTACAGAGTTTTGGGGATTTATTTTCCTTTAGGATTGTTGTGATTAAGGAATATCTCCAAGAGGGTGGTATTAAAGCTTGCGACTGAATTTCTAATAGAGTTTTATGGAATAGGGATAGTATCTTTGAAGGAAAATGTTTATATATTTCCATAATTATACCATCTATACCCGGAGTTTTATTATTTTTGCCCTATTTTATTGTATCTGTAATTTCTTTGTAGGATACGGGTGTTTGCAGATCTAGTTTTAATTTTTCTGTCTTTTTTTTTATATTAGAACATTTTTCATCTAGCTTTAATTGATCAATATGTATATTTTCTTTGTGGAAATGTTCCATACAGTGATTTCTATAGGCATCAAGAATATCACCTATTGCCGAGACATTTTTCCCTTTCTTTTCATGGAAGATACTTTTAATGTTACTAGCTTTTGATTGTATTTTGATTCTTGTGGATAAATTATATAGATATTTGGAAGAAGTGGCCAAGGTATTAGTTTTTAGTTTTTCTAAAGCTAAACTAGTTTTCTGTGATATAATTTCGTTGTACTTCTTGTTTAATACTTCTACTTTATTTTTCACCTCCAAATATTTTTATTTTTTTCAGCTTTTACTGACAAAAGTTTGGATTGTAGAGCTAATAATTCAGAATCCCATTCTCTGCTTTTTTATACCACGTTAGGGTTTTACTATTTATGTAAGCTTTTAATGAGTCCCATATCATTATTTTATTTATCTCTGTGGTGTAGTTAATATCTAAGAAGAACTGTAATTCAGATAACCAGGGTTTGCATTCTTAATTTTAGTTATATATGCTGGAATTCTGGAATTAAAGATTAATGGTTTGTACGCATTTTGAAGTTTTAGTATCAATGAATTGTGGTCTGAAAAGAGGCAGGGAGTGACTGTGAAATTAATTATTTTTAGAGTGTAAGTCACGGGCAGCAAATATTTTATATATTCTAGTTTGGGTACCAAATCAGTGATCTTGATGGGAAAACAATAAAGATTTATCTTCTTTAAATTTGAAAGTATCTACAAGATGAAATGATTCTACCCACTTGTTTAAAGCTTTTGATACAGCAGATGTACACAGCGGTCTTTTATTTGTATTTTCAGAAACATTAAGTTGCCTTTATAACTACTGGAAATGAAATCCAAGTTTTTTTTAACAGTTCCTGTTCCAATGCCTGAGAACCAGTATAGATTGGCTAGGGTCCATATTCTGTTGTTATATTTAACTATTACTAATGCCATAAGGCCTTCTTTATTTTCATACTTATAAATGATTTCTGGGTTAATCACATTTGTTTTCCATAAAATCGTTACCCCTTTTGTCTTTGTCTTACAAGTGGATTGTGCCAATATCATATATTCCTTAGGATTCCATTTGTATCTGTCATTTGTTTTGAAATGAGTTTATTGAAGGAAGACAATTTGTGCTTTGTTCAATTTTAAATATTTCAGTATATTTGATCTCTTGCTAGGATTGTTTAAGCCATTGGTATTTAAAGATAATAAAGTTAATACTATCTTGTTTGCTTGTTCCCCTCCTTTCCTAGCTAGTATAGTCCAGATACAATGCTTTGCTAGTTTCAGAACTTTATTTTCTGTGTTTTGAGCTATCCAGACCTTGCTGTGATAGAGGGAAGTCCTACTGCTTTCCAGTGGGAGTGGTGAGCGTTGTACTGCCTATCTAACACTAGAGGAGTGGTTTCCAGCTCTGAAATTGTAATTTTATTAGCCACTTTGGGCTGATTTCTATCCCTTTCAACTTTCTGGCTTAAAAATGTGTGTGTTTGCACATTTTTCCCATTGTGCAGCACAGCGGGGCTACAGTTAAACTATTCCAGGTGCCAGAAAGTCTGCTCTTCAAAATTTTCCTTAGAACTAGCTGGTTTCTCAGTAGTAACAATAAAATCTGAACCCCTGTGACTGGCACTTACTCTAAAACCTGCTAGAAAGCACTAGGAAGCCTTAAACTGATACAAGCATTCAACTCTCCTTGTTAATAAGGAGAAATTAATCGTATTCAACTCTCCTTGTTAATAAGGAGAAATTAATCGTAGACACTAAACAGCCTATAATTGCAAAGTACCTAGCAAAGGTAAGGGAAAAAGTACAGTTTTATACCTACCATAAATGTAGATGTTCGAGTGCTAATACAGCTGCAGTCATAACAGATGGGTTCTCCTGCCATCAGGCAGGTCCTCGGTTGGCCGAATTCCAAAGTCTAGGTCCGGCGTCGGTTGTCGTCGCTTCTTCCCTGACGTCAGTGCGACAGGGGTATAAAAAAACTAGCCAACACCATTTTCTTCAGTTTTTCTTGCCCCAGATGTCAGGTGCCCCCAGAAGGAAGGCAATACATAAATTTGTGTAATAAAGCAATGCCATATAATCAAAATACAGTAGTGCAAGCAAATACACCATAAATAAATACCCCAATCAGGTTGTATGAGGAGGTGTTAGCCAATAGGCCTGTCCCAAGAGGGGAAGGAGGGAGGGAAACCTGGACTACAGCTGTATTAGCACTTGAACATCTACATTTATGGTAGGTACAAAACTGTACTATGTTCATCGTGCATACAGTTGCAGTCATAACAGATGGGTAGAATCCCAAAGCTAAGAAAGGGGTGGTAGGCACTAGGTGGAACTAGGAGGAGCCAGGATGCCCTGCAAGACCGCAGTGGCAAAGCCTGCTCTAGATATGGAGTGTAATGGAAGGTGGTAGTGCTTGGAGAAGGTATGCACAGAACTCCAAGTGGCTGCTTCCAAAATATCTTTGGTAGGAACTCCTCTGAGGAAAGCTGCAGAGGTAGCTGTGGCCCTTGTGGAGTGAGATCTGATGCCTGTAGGCACAGTTTTGCCATGAAAAGAATAAAAAAAGCATATGCAGTGGGCTATCCATTTTGAGATTGTCTGTTTGGAAATTGGCTTCCCTTGAGCTCCTATAGCATAGGACACAAAGAGCTGTTTTGACTTTCTGAAAGGCTTTGTTCTGTCCAAATAATAACGCAGTTGTCTGTGGATGTGCAAGGAATGTAGTAATCTCTCCCCTTTGTTTTGAGTATTAGGATAAAAGGTAGGTAAGTGTATAGCCTGATTCAAAGCTACCCTGGATACCACTTTTGGCATAAAGGATGGGTTGGTTCGTAAGGAAACTCTGTCCTGATGGAAGATGATAAAAGGTTGCACAGCCATGAGGGCTTGTAGTTCCGATACCCTATGAGCTGAGGTAATAGCCAGAAGGAAAGCTGTTTTCCAGGACAAATATTGCAAATCTGTTGAGGCAGCTGGCTCAAAAGGAGGCAAGGTCAGTTTTTCTAGAATGAAATTGAGATCCCAAGCAGGTATTGGTTGTTTCCTTGGGGGTTTTATATTCTTAGCCCCTCTGAGGAACTGTCTTAAGAGGGGGTGAGAGAATAAAGGTGGATCAGTGTTGTATTCTGCAGAAATGGCTGAGGCATGAATTTTGATGGAGGAGAATGAAAGTCCACTGCATAGCAGCTCTGCTAGATACTGTAATATTTGCAGTAAATTCAGTTTTCTGGCCCTTTTTCTCATTCCAGGCACAAAACCGTTTCCATTTTGCGGAGTAAGCTTTTCTAGTAGATGGCCTTCTGGCCTCCAAAATGACATCATGCACCTCCTTGGAGAGTAGGGTCTGTTGTGATGTTAAGGAATCTTCCATGCGGCCAGATTGAGTGTTTTCAGCTGACTGTGAAGAGTTTTGAAGGTGTGCTGAGTCAGAAGAAGAGGCATTAGAGGCAGGGTCCATGGTGGGGAATGCGTCAGGCGCCTCAGGAGTGGGTACCAATGTTGTCTTGGCCAGTCTGGAGCAATGAGAATCATCTTTGGTATGTCTGCTCTGGTTTTTAATAGAACTTTGGGTAGCAGAGGAAGAGGTGGGAAGGCATAAACTGTCATTGTTGTCCAACTGAAAGAGAGAGCGTCCACTCTCCAGGCCTTTGGATGAAAAATCCTTGAGCAGAATTTTGTCAATTGGTGATTTTTGTGGGCGGCAGAGAGATCTATGTCTGGCCTTCCCCATGCTTAAATTATCTCTGTAAAAACTTGAGGATGCAACTTCCATTCATGTGGATCTGTCATATTTCTGCTTAGGTTGTCTGCCAGCGTGTTTTCCTTGCCTGGAAAGTACTGTGCTTGAAGTTCGATTTGTAAGTCCAGAGCCATGTTCCAAAGTGACATGGCCAGCCTGCATAGGGGGTATGAATGGGTTCCTCCCTGTTTGTTTATGTACCACATTACTGTGGTGTTGTCTGTCCTTATCAGTAGTTGACCTGGATGCAGAAGGTCTTTGAAAGCTATAATAGCATTTATTACTGCTAGCATTTCCTTTTGATTGATGTGAAGGTGCTTTTCTTTTTGGGACCATTTGCCCTGAATGCACCGATCTGTCATGTGCGCCCCCCAGGCATAGTCTGAGGCGTCTGTTGTGATGACTTGATTTGCTTGAGGCTTGTTGAATGGGAGACCTGTGTTTGTTTGGCATGCTTGAGCCCACCACAGAAATTCCTTTTGAAGACATGGAATTAGTGGTATTATTGTTTCCAAACTGTGGCTGTGTTGAGACCATAGGTTTTTCAGGTACCATTGAAGTTTCCTCATATGCAGCTTTGCACATGGGATTAGTAGGATGCAAGATGCCATGAATCCCAGAGCCTGCAGGATTTTCCTTGCAGTCAGCCTGGTGAAATTTGCTAGTGTTCTGAAGTATTGAGTTAGGCGCCCCTGCTTCTTTGGCGTGAGGTAGGCCATCTGGGTGTTTGTGTCCAAGTTGACACCCAGGAAAATTATTTTCCGAGAGGGTATTAGCCTTGATTTCTTTTTGTTGACTGTGTATCCCAGAGAATTCAACAACATTATTACATAAGCCAGATGTTTCAGAAGTACGTGCTCGCTGTCCGCTTGGATTAAGCAGTCATCCAAATAGGGGTATATTTGTATCCCTTGAAGTCTGCAGTAGGCAATTACTGATGCCAGGCATTTCGTGAATACTCTGGGTGCAGTAGATAAGCCAAAGGGCAATGCAGAGAATTGATAATGGGTTGAACCTGCAAGAAATCTGAGGCATCTTCTGCAATTTTGTCTGATTGGGACATGCAGGTATGCCTCCTTGAGGTCCAATGTTACCAGCCAAGACTCCTTGCCCAGCATGGGAAGAAGCTGCTGTAAAGTGAGCATCTTGAATTTTGGTATGAGTAAAAATGTGTTTAGGATGGATAGGTCCAAAATAGGTCTCCAATCTTTTCCCTTCCTTGGTACCAGGAAAAGTCTGGAATAAAAACCTTGACCTTGTTCGTGAGTAGGTACCTCTTGAATAGCTTTCATGTCCATGAGATCTGAAATTTGTCTTTGTGCCTCTGCCCTTTGATTGTGTGGCAAGTTTGGCATGCCTCTCATTTTTGGAAGGGTGTGAAAATGGAATCTGTAGCCTCTGTTTATAATGTCCAGGATCCATTTGTCTTTTGTGACAATATGCCAATTTTTTGAAAATAATGCCAGCTTTCCACCTAAGGGTGCTGCCATTTGAGCCTTGCTTGGCATGCAAAGGGGAAAGTCATTAGGCTTGCTTTCTGAATGGCTGCAAACTATCCTCACCACCTCTTTGTATAGGAGCTTGCAATTGTCTGCCTCTAAATGATCCTTGGGATAGCCCTCTGCCCCTCGGGCACCTGTATCTACCTCTTTGGGGTCTGTCCATGGCTGGAAAGGACCAATTTCTGGAAGGCCAATTTCTACTGAAACGTGGGGGTTGTACCTGTAGAAAATCTTTCACTGTTTGCATTGATTTAGCCTTTTCCTCCATTTTCTTTAATACCTCCTCAGCATTAGCACCAAATAATACATCATTTTGTAGAGGGGCATCTAGTAACTTAGCTTTGACATGATCTGGTAAGGTTTGTTCCTTGAGCCAGGCCTGTCTACCGTATGACTGATCCTGTAATAGCAGCTCTACATGAGGCCTCTAGAGCATCAAAACCACATTGCAAGGTATGTTTACCCACTTGTTCTGCACTATGCATCAAATCCTGCAACTCCTTCAAGTCTGGTTGTGGCATTTTACTTCTCAATTGTGATAACAGAAACTGTTGGTACTTTAGCATATGGAACTGACACTTTAATGCCCTCATGGTTAAGGTGGCCGAGGTATATACTTTTTTTCCCCCACCTTTCTAAGGATCTGGAATCTCTCTCGGAAGGTAAAGAATTTTTAGCAGTGGAGGCCTTAATTCCCTTGGGGCCCTGTGAGATAGTTTCTGGGTCAGCCGCATGGCTTTTGTATAGAAATTGGTGTGAGTCAGGAACCTGGTAGTACCTGTCAGGCTTGACTGGGGCTGGAGGTAAAGAATCCGGGTTAAGGCAGGCCTCCAAGTACACATCATCTAGTATGTCCAAGACAGGAGATATAGCCAGAGGCCTGTGCTGAGGTAGCAAGAGAAATTCCCTAAGCCTTTTCTTGGAATCTGAGTACTCTTGGCCTTCCCAGTGGAAGTATTCCCTTAAGGTATGCAAGGTTTCCCCAAATGAGTAATCCTCTGGGGGGGATACAGAGGGAATGGACTCCTCTGCATCAGAATCTTCAAAAGGGGAGTAAAAAAGTTCCTGTTCATCAGAGTGATCTGATATAATGGAGGCCTGATCAGAGGAGGGGGATTCTTCCTCCACTCTGGGCCTTTTGTCCGGGGGGGGGGGTTGGGAACCCCTGATAAGAGTAATTAAATCCTCAGCCATTTTAAGCATCTGTTTTTTAGGCATGGGGCCTGGAGATGGGCCCTGTGTAGCTTGTTTCTTAGAATGCATGGCTGCTTTAGACTTAGTAAAAGTCTTGATGGAAAAAGAAGAGGAAGGTCTGAAGACACCTTGAGAGGAGGCAGACCTGTCTACATTTTGAGATTCACCACCAAGAGTGGCTTCGGTATCTGTAGTCAGGGTGTGGGCCGAGGAGCCTGCGACCTCAGGCACAGAAGACACCGCCAATGAAGTGTCGTCGGTAGTCAGGAGCTGCATAGGCGCCTCGCTGAGAACCGGACCACCTGTAGTCGGCTTTGGCGTGGTGTCGGTGGAGGCCGCGGACCTCGTGTGTCGGTCCTTATCTTTGCGCTTTTTAGACAAAACTGGAGTCTGAGTATCCGACGACATAATATAGTTAAATTTTTTGCCAAAATAATGCTGGGCGAACTCCGCCCGATGCTTAATGGTGCGTTTGTTGAATGTAGCACAAAAACAACAGACCGAGACGTCGTGGTCTGGGCCTAAACAAGGAATACAGAGGGAATGAAAATCCTTATGCGGTATTTGCTTCCCACATGAAATACAATTATTAACTTTGTCTGACATTGGTCTGAGGCAAGAAAAGTTTCCCCAATGGGGTACTTAGCTTTCAAGAAGACTTTGGTTGCAAAATTTTTATAATTTCAGGAGCTGGCCGACAGGCACTTGCGAACTGCTTCTGCTTCGGGCACCGCGCGGCAAGAAAGACTGAAGAAAATGGCATCGGCTGGTTCTTTTATACCCCTGTCGCACTGACGTCAGGGAAGAAGCGACGACAACTGACGCCGGACCTAGACTTTGGAATTCGGCCGACCGAGGACCCATCTGTTATGACTGCAGCTGTATGCACGATGAACATCAGCTTTTCTACTTTACAAAAAAAGCACATAAACAGGCATGTCCAAGGGTCAGCTTCCAGTGATTTCTCCTGTCCACCTGGTGAATCTGGGCATACTGGGCAATGCAACTGCCTCATGTATACAGACAACCCTCTCCTCCTACCACCCAACACTACAACCTGTGAGAGATGCACTTACATAGCCAAACTGGAAGCAAAGCTCTCTCCAGCCAAGATTGTGCTAGACAGTCAAGAGAAGAAGGTTAACACCTGCACTATACCTCAAGCAACACATAGCCCTTCAAATCCCACACCATCAACACCCACACATAGCAACACTAAGCCCACATATGAGGAGGTCCTTAACATTAACCTGCCCAAGCAACAAGGACCTCCGAAGCTGAAATGCAAACACCAGTCACAACCAAAGTGACACATAGCTCACAACACCAGTGTGCCACCCAACAACAGCCCCTAAGGCAAGACAATGTAGCCAACACTTTAGTCATAGGTGAATCTACAGTCAGGCACACTGATTTCCCACTCACCAGGCTGATCAAGGAGAAAATTACAGTCAGCTGCCTGTCAGGTGCCAAGATCCACCATATAACACATGCACTCAAGTCACTCCACAATAAGTACAAATACAACTCTGTCATTTTCCATGTTGGAGTGAATAACTGGAGACGCACCTCCCTGGACTACATGAAAAGAGACATGGAAGAACTCTCAGATCCTGTGGTCTAGGCAGGTATGACCCTAGCCCTGAGTAGCATCCTGCCTTCAGCCAGAATGATACCAAAGTATAAGGACAAAATGACTGACTTCAACCATTGGCTAAGCTTCTGGTGTCATTCAAAGGGGATCCAGTATCTGTCTGCCTTGCATGACATGATCGACAAACCACAATGTTTTGCCAGAGATGGTCTGCACCTGTCACCCCTGGGATTCAGGTTAGTGGCAAAAGCTCTTGCCACCCCATATAGTGCCTTTTTTAGGCAAGGTTCAAAGGACAAAACCACCACTGTAACAGATACAAGCATGCAAAATCTGAAGGTAATACTACTTAAGGTGAAAATGGCAACATACAACAGCTGCCAGACACAGCTGCATCCACGCGTGCCATGTCGGGCTTAATCAAACAGCACTTGTCAGGCTTAATCCAACAGCACTTGTAGCTATGATACCTGCCATAATATATTCAGACAGAATAATGATGACATTTGTACTAAGAGCTTGCTACTATTACTCAACCAGGATATACATGACATTTCTAAATCATACTTTAACTGAAGAAGGCATTAGTCTCTATGACAGCATTTTTTTTCAAAACACTCTACTGTTACTGCTATTATATATGATGATAATTTGTTACATTTGAGTCTGAACTCTGATGAATGGTACCTTGTTGAATTAGTTAAGTAATTACTTAAATTATTATAAGTAAAACTAATGAAAAATGAACAAGATAAGTATTCATTGAGTTCAAGTAGGGGAATAGAAACTTCTATGTTTGCGTTATATGTTGCTTTGTTTGGCTTATATATAATGTAAATAGTAACCCACCTTGACCTACCTTTGTTTGTGAAGAATTATTGGACTCTCTGAAGATTCTGAATAAATCATTACTGTTTCTCAGTTGTTTAAGAAACCCTCCTCTTTTTGTTTAAATAAAAACAGATGGCAAGTTATGTACCATATTCAGTTGATACTTTGAGAGATGTAGTTGCAAGAGTTATTTTTTGGGGGAAACTATCTTGGAATCAGTTTTTTTTGTTTCTTTTTCTAGCATCAGTCCCAGGATGTATTTGTTTTATTCTTTTAAGAGTAGGAGCCATCCATTCCATTTCTTCTGGGATATGCACTATGTTGCTGTTTTTGATGAATATAGTAGTGTCTTCATAAACTAGAGCAATGTGGAAGGAAAAGACCCAGACAGTTCTATTGGTATTAAAAGCAACAGAACTAATAAGAAAAATCTGTCAGCATATTTAAATATTTGACTAGTACAGGTGGCTGCAGAAGGAAGCAATTCTGGCTATATTGCAGGTGCTGAGAAGAGCACTTTTGACAAACATCAAAGATGGAAGCATTACTAATTTCATGAAATTTAATTGCAATCTGACTCAGGAATTGAGTTTATTCCCATCATCGTATTATAAACCCAAAGCATTTAAAGAAATTAAAAAATTGAAAACTGTCATGATAGATGGGAATAGGGACACCTCCATAACAACAGCAAAGGGGCTCTGGTAGAGTAATTCACAAGATCAATCCAAGCAGACTCGGGAATGAGTTTCAAACATGGTGAAGCTGTGCTCTTGAACCCTGTATTTTCAAAGCTATCCTTTAAGGACAACTTTCTTAAGGCAATTTGATCTCAAAAGGTAGATGTCTACCTTTTCTGACACTTACTAATGAAAGGAATCACTTTGCCATCTGCCCCCTGAAATCTGAAGTATGATACAACATGTACCATCCAAGATAAAACTTTTTGTTTTTTGGTAGATACAAATTTACACCAGGGTTATCATGTACAGCCACATTTGGTTTGGGAGCTGAGCCTCCCTGCAGCATCTTACTTATGTCTACCTAAGACAGCCCCTGCTCCAAACCTGACCATACACATTAATTTAAGAAAATAAATTCCCTAACAGTACTATGTATTTACCTGTTGTGGCTTTTTTGTTTGTTTTACTTAGATTCACTGATCAGAAATGGAGAGCTTTTGTTTCTCTGCAACCATCAGTGAATTTCCATTATAGTGAGTTTTTGGTGAGTGCTGCTTTTGACTGGCAATGACTGAAGAAAGTGGTTTAGATCATTTTGCCAGGCAACATTTTTACTTATATTTAAACAGACATATACATATAACTTATAAAATCCCACTTGGTACTTTGACTACCAAGCATGTGTATACATACCCAATGTGACATACATTCTTATTTGACTTTGGTTATATTATGTGGTCACAATTATTATTTTTCACCATTCATTTGTTACCCTTATATAAGAATAAATCTAGACATTTATTTGCCATAACGTTTCAGTCCTTCCACATTCTTGAATTGCCTGCCACCTGTTATTGGTATTTACATATCCTATAATGTCATCCTGCTAAACACTCTGTAGTACTAATGGTCAGAAAAAGCACTTGACTCACAAGTACTATTTATCCAAAAGTCACATGTTTCTAGTATTATGATTTTTATCTAACTATTATTATAGCTGTGATCAACTCCATCCAAAACAAACTCGCTAAAACAATCAAAACAATATAAAATAAAAATGTAAAACATGCTATCATAAAAGATAATAGTATGGCCAGCTACAACAATCACCAAGGAATGAAAAGGAACAAACAAAGTGGTATCACATTGGAAGAAGCAAAAAACAGAGCTAACACAATGACGTACAGATTTAAAACAATTCCACACGTCAGAAGTTTTATACAAACTCACCTAAAATTATCACATATTCCCTAATAAGATCAGAATCACTACTTTTGATGGCCAAATGAGATACCAGATAGCAACATCAAAAACACCACTTTCAAGCAACCAGATGAGATACCAAGAACACTTAATTTTTGCAATTAAAAGAAGCTTTGTATAACCCTTACACAATTTCATACTAGAGTAGTAAAAACTGACTACATCCCTGATATTTGGAAACATGCATTGTAATCCCATTCCACAAAGACGACTCTTCCACAAATTTCAAACAATTACAAATGAATAAGCCTCACAAGTATACTGTGCAAGGAAACGGTGAGAATAATGATAAACCGTATTCAAGCAGAGACGGAAAACTTCCATTCCCATAAACTAACCCAATACACTTTGCCAAAAGTAGATCTAATAAAAACTTAATCTGATAACATTTGTGAGTGTGTGACTACTGACCTGGGTGAAGATTTATCTATGCAGCTCAGATTATGCTGACGGAAGCATTTTGCCCTATATCTCATGACAAAATTATCCATAAACATAGAGATAAAATCTAAATGAAGGCATAAAAAACTGGGTCCACAAAGAATTATTCTGAGAAAATAACTCCTACCATCACCATCCCCTGTCACCAGTGGAGATTCAGTGCTATGACATGAGGTGGCCCTTTTTTGTTATCTTTCTTTCAGACATCAAACTTGACTCCAGTGTCTTGCTCACCAAAAAAGCAGATGACTGCTTACAGCATAGTTTTTAAGCCCACTAACACCATCTCCCTTTAAAGACCACTTAACATTACGTAGGAATAGTGCTTTAGACTTGACCGTGCCTTCAGTGTCAAAGAATGCTGCGGTGCAGAGAAATAAATCCCTAAGACCCAGATGACCTGAGATTAATTATTGGCTCATGTGTTGATATGCTGGACAGTGAAGGATGGAAGTGAGCAGCCTTATGACAGCTTTCCCTACATTAGCTCCCACAGAAGGGATGGCTTGGACTTTTGCCATAAGAGGGAACATAGCTGACTGTAGCTCTCAGGGGAGTGTATTGGTAAGATCATGCAAATGCCATGGATGGACAGTGTGTAAGATGCTGCTGGAGGTATGCAGCTGCCCACATCAGCCACCAGGGAGGGGGTTAGGAACATTGAGAAAAATATCCATTGACTTTGTGCATGATGGCTTTGAGATCAGCTCTCATTCAAATAGTGAATGAGGACTTTCCACTGGTAGGGCTTGAGAGTTAACAAGAATTAAAAATTGCAGCATGTTTTGTATTTCATTTGGCAACACATACACCCCAACTACCTTTATGTACTAGCGTAAGGCAAAAGCTAAAAGCAGACACAATTATAAAAGACCTCGGAGTCCCTCTAGATAATGACCTTTCATTCAACATCAAGTCTGGCCAGTGGCATGGAAGCGTAAAGCCCTGACTATGCTGCAGGTGACCTGACTTTGAATAGCAGCTACAGTGACTGATGGTAGGGACAGGAGAGGATGGCACTGTCATAATACAGGGAGGCCAGGCCAGAACAAGAAGTATACTTCCATAATATGACTGAGGAGGGAGAGATTATATAGGGATTCTGAGGACAGGACTCTCTGCCATCAATGAACAAACGGGCTAAAGGCATCTTCTATGGATTTTTCCTGATCTTAGTTCATTGGTGTCACACTCCAGTCTTTTTGCCAGAGATGCTTATATCTGGGATGATGTCAATAGTTTAACCCCACATCATTGTGTGTAGCATTCCAAATCAGCTGGAAATTTTCAACCCTTATTTTTCTACAACACAGATGGATGGGTAGTAACACAAATCTAGATAAAAAGCAAATTGGTATAGAAACTGTATAACCATTTCAAAGGATGGGCCTTGAAATGCTGAGTCTTGTAATGTGGAGACTAAATGTATTGAAATCTGGACTTATATATACCAAGTTTGAGATTGCCATTTCTCTGAACATTCCATTTTCTCTGAAGTACTGTAATCTCTGAGTTAATATACATGGGTTAAGGGGCAGGGGGTGAGGGTACAGGTGTGCTTGCCTCAAGCAAAAAAAGAACTTTAAAGAAAAAGAGCAATGTTCAATATTCAGTATTCACTTGGATTTTTAGTATTTTTTCAGCATGTCAGGACTTAGTATTGCAAGTCACAATATTTCAATAGGAAGCCAGAGACACTGATACCTGTAATGAAAATTTTCAACATATTTCTTTTTCTGGCAGCAGCTAAATGTAAGATATACGCGAGTGTCAAAGACTTTATAGCAAAGCATTTTTTGGACACTGCTGAAAAAAGGGGTTGCTAAAAAGTGGTGTTTTTCCTTAACCCCACAACATACTGACCCCAGTGCTCTTTAAAGCAGTCATAATGGTAGAGTGGTTACTCTGACTGCACATTTTTTTATATATGAAAAATAAAGCTTCTTTTTATCATTTCTTTAAATGAAACTTCAGCTTTTTTGTCCAAGATGATGTTGGCGATGTCTCAAACAACAGAATGATGCCGACACACAACACCAATTTATACTGAATAACAGAGAAACAGACCAGTTCTGTTACTAACTGTCCTGTTAAGATTCTATGAAAGCATAATAGCTGAGTGCATTTGTAATTTATAAGATGTCCTACAATCTGCTCCTTAAAATCTTCAATTAAGCTGTCTCAAATTGGTATCAGCATTGGCATCAACCCCTCATTTCCCGTTTTGAATATGGTTTGGAGGTGTCATATCAACAATGACCATGATCTGGAGCCAACTTTCATACTCTTGGGTGGCTAGTAATCCCATTTAATTTACACTTATGAGAAATTTCATTATAAACTGGGTTTTCCTGTTTTAACTTCTCCTTTCTTTCATAGCTGAAAATGTACATTCACCAAACTGTTAATGTCAAGAATATCTATTTCACTGGTACTTCAGAGACTATCATAATATGATGGCTTGACAGCAAATGTGTTCAATGATCAGAGTTCTGGTATTTTATTATGGACAATAATCTTGAGAAAGTACACCTCTTTACAGATCTTCAGGATACATGATGACTTAATTCTTTTCCAGAGGCATCTTTGGTCTACTGAATGACCATCTGGTTTCCAGCAGACTGCTTTTTCTAAATGAAGCAGTGAGATTCTTCAGAGGAGCACTTCAACCTATTACAGATGTCTTTACCTTTCAAATGAGGATGAACGGACAACATTGGATCCTGTTCCCCATTGCTTTGTTCAGGAATTGACAAGATTATAAACCAAATATAAGACCACTATACCCTCAGCTGCTAGAAATTCCGATTATGTTAAGATCATTGTAACACACGCATTGAATCGTGCAAGACTGAATGTTAAACAATATGTAAACTGCTTCCTTCAGTATACTACAGCTTGCCTCTATCTACTGTCATTTTTTGACATCTTTATTAAATCACATTTTCATTTGCATATATCTACATATATAGATAGATATGTGTAAATACACACACATTAATAGAAAAGTAAAAATGTAATGACAGTCTCCATTATTATTGTCTTGCTGTATACATATACATTTTATTTAGCATTGTACATTCACTCCATTACATAAGTTCCGTAATTCCTGCCGTCCCTTTAAGCCCATTCCTCTTCCTCAACATTCTGCATCTATTTTCTCATAAATTCAAATGATTTCTATTAAATTGCCTTCTTCCCTTTTCCAAATCTCACTTCCAGTAATTTTATCTTTTTATAATATTCAGTACTTCAGTTACAGTAGATTTATAGCTTGATTTCCATTTTCTAGCAACTGATTTTTTGGCAGCCAATAACATTAACTTTAGTACGTATTTTCTCCATCTAGGCAATTCAGCTCAAAAGAATAATTTCCTTACATACAATGTTTTGCTTCATCAGCATTTGTGTCAAAGTACTCTTTAGAGATTAAAGTCTGCCAATTGGTTACAGTCTCCCAAAAAATGTTCACAATTATCCTTTTCTTCCCCTTCACAAGAATTCCTAAACCTTCTAGACTTTGTTGCATATTTGGGAGCCCTGCAAATTTCTTCACATTGTATTTTTTTTTGTAAATTGCCTTTGCATTCTCTTTTTCCAGTCTTCTGTAACATCTTCAGAATGATTCTCCAGTTAGCACTCCTTTGTCCCTATGTTTTGCTACCAATCCTTTATCAAGAGGGTCATATGCAGAGTGAGTGATTTACATGGATTATTTCTGAAATTGTATTATATATTAGTTGCAATGCCTCCACCAATCCAAAAAGGTCCTAGGAGCATTCCATATTACAACATAAACATTCCTGTTTGAATAAGGCCAAGAACACTATCAGCAATATTGCATTCATATGTTATGTTTCGTTTTCCCCAGAGCTGTTGCAAACTAAGCCACAGTTCTAGCCTCCATTACAAACAGGTCTTCTGTGAAATGGGCTTGTGGCGATCTTGGTGAGCCTACTAACTACAGACATATGTCCTTTTCACTGTCATTGCTAACATTCTTGAAAAAAAAACTATTTTGCACATTTCATTGTGTATGTGGACAAATGGGGACTCTTAATAGATACCAACTATAGTTTTCATAATTCGTGGAGTGAAAAGTCCCTCACTAAAACTGTTGTTTGTTAATGTGATCAACGTTTTGTTGACTCTGCTTTATCTGAGTTAGGTATACAGGGGATCCAGAGCTTCATCTGGCAAGAAGTGCCTGTATAACATGGAACTATTGCTGGCTGGGATACTGGTACATTGCAGATACACCAACTCACAGACAGACTGCATGCATAAACACACCTATGGAGAGTTTAAACACTGCTAATTTAGCTAGCAGCATCACTTTGGAAGAAAACATAAGACCCTAACTGAAAGCCACCCAAACACATGGAAGACATACAAATCCACAAATGAGGCACTTCAGCTGAGAACCAAACAGAGGATCCAAGTATTGTGAGATAGCAGTGTTAATCTCAGCACCACTATTTAACCATTTCTTTTCTGTATTTTAGGTCTAGACAATTTACGGTGTACTATTATTTCTAAAAACATGATAATGCTGATCATAGAGCCTTGCCCTTAAGGCTCACTGCTATGGGCCAAGTTTCAACTGTATGTTTTTTTTGTATTTCTGTATGATACTGCAAATAGTGAAACAGATTCCACAATGCAAAATATAAAATAATGTAGCATAATGTTGACAGTAAAAGACAACTGCGGGTCTATCTGGTCTACTCAACAAATGCAGCTAGCCTAAGTCTGCTCATCTCCTGAGGAATCTTAGACTGATTTACTTGTCTCAGATGTTGCCATTACAGTAATACAGTTTATCTGTCAACAGACTATGAAAAACGTACTTTATTATGCTAAAATTAAACTATATTCCTTTGAACTGTTGGCCACGGTCTACCTTACTGTTCCTCTCCTTCCTTTTTAATGCAACTCTTGTAACTTCTGCTTTCAACAAGAAATTTGCTTTTTGCTGCTACCCTTTCATTTTATACCTAAAGGCTAAGATTTTCTTTAATGATAATTAGTCCTTTGAGTCCTGTCTCTGTATTCTGATTTCTTTAGACTTAACCTTACACACATTCAGCCCACGGACTGTCATTTCATAGGTGCAGAACATGCATTTGGAAGGGCTAAAGTAAAGCAGATACATTTTAGACCTTGTACACATTTCATTCTTCACGCACGCTTCCTCATTATTAAGTATTCCTAACCTGGTATCCACCAACAATATAAGTAATCTAATGTTCCATACCAAAATGAGATCAAAGAGAAACATAGTGAATAGTTATCAACTCAGAAATGACTTTGCAGAACACTACATTTTGTTTTCTTACCCTTCAGCATTTCCCACTGGCCATTACCATCTATTCTCTTTTGCTATAAACGTCTCTACTCATGCACAAAGTTTCCACCCACTCCTCTCATTTTCTTCTTTGCAAAAGACTGCAGCACCGAACCAAGTCAAAAGATTTGCTAAAATCATGATGGATACTATCCACAAGCCTGTCTGCATACACCTTGAAACCTAATAAGAACCAAAACCAAATTGAAGCAGTGCTAGTACCCACAATAGCACCCCAGGAATTGATATGTTGATATGATTTTTTTTCCTTTTTTTAATAAAGCATCAAGCCACACGGAAGTTAAATACTTTTTATCCCAAACACATAAGGACTTCATCAGATTTTGATAATGATTCACTCATAGAACCTGATCATATTAGTTTTGCAGCATCTATATGCTATAAATCAATGGTGGAATATGTTGGTCAACCTCGCTGGTCCTGAAATCATGCAAGTCTTAACTTTAGGACCATTTCCTGCATTTTGCTCAATGTCGACTGATTCTCTAGTGAGAGCTTCCAGGGTTACATGTTACTCTGCTATTATAGGCTGGATTACTTATGGGTGCTTTGACTCCCACATGGCCACTTCCACCCAGAGGGTCCACTTCAATAACTGACAAAGGTTATACAAGAACCACAACAGCATCCTAATCCCTGTAAGAATTCCATCTGTTTCCTCTGACATGTCCTCCTTCACATCCCTCCAAGAACTTTGCACATTTTCTGTTATTATCTCCCTAAATACACAATTTTCCCTTCCTCTCCCCCGTTTTTTTCCCAGATCAGCACTCTTCCATTGGCTTCTTTCATAAATACTGATATGAAATTATAATTTACATTTTACCCTCATTTCTTTTTCTTCTAAAACTAATCCTTCCAATGTCTCCATTTGTCTTCTGTTCTCTTACCTGACTTACTGCCTGCTGCTTACCTCTTTTCTACTTCCTCTTTAGCCATCCTGATGCATTTGTCACCCTATTTCCTTACTCTCTATATCCTTCCCAATAATTTCTCCCTTTGTCCCTTCAGTCCCTCATTTTTCCCCATTCCCTCTATCTCTGCCTTCACCTGTTTAAAAAATCAGACTAATTTTCTCTTTCATTTTTTCTTTTTATTTACCTGGACAAGCATCTTAACCACTCTTTATGTCATAGTTCCTTAATTTGTATTGCTTTCTTGAAACCTTCTCAGATTTCATTTTATGAAATACTCTAACTTATCATAGACTGCTCTCTTGTAGTTCATTGTGGGGGGGGGGACCTCTTGGATACACTTCCATGTCAAATGTTAGTGATAGTGTCACTTGGTCACAGCCCTGAAATATGGGCACTTAATTTCACTTCTCCCTCCCCCAAAAAGTGTCTGGATGATTCTTTCTTTTCTGGTATTATCTACATCTGACACATTCGACTTGAACCCTTCCAAGCTCAGTGCTTTAGTCAGTATGCTCATATAAACCATCTTAGGAAATGCGATATACCACACCACCTCTTGCAGAGTGTGTTCCACCATAACCTTCATTTTCTTTCCTCCTCATCCCATGATCTTATCTCTGACTACTTCATCTCTCATACAGGTTTCAGATATTTTCCTTCCTAAGCTCTTGGCTTTGCTGTTCACCACACTGACCCTATTCCTCCTACTCTGTTGCTACCAACCCCTTTTTTTTCCTACTCCTGTACTTCCATATATTACTAGCAGTATGATTGCTCTGTAGATTACATCTCTGCCTCTTAATTACAGGGTCTAGAGTCCAGTCTTTACCTCTGTTCAGTATCTGTACATCTTTTGTCCACTTTGGGCATCCTGGTTGACACCTTCCTCCCAAAAGCATGTGGGTTAATTGACTACATATATGCATATAATATGGGTCTACTTCTAAATTTTGAACTTTCACAAGTTTGAATTTCTTATGGTTGAGACCATAACATCGAACTTGTGAAAGTTCAAACCATTTAAATGGACACTGCTCTACAGCATGGAACAGTATATTTACAGTTTTCTTCACTGTAGTACTTGCCCCCCTGCAAAAATGTAAAAAAAAAAAAAAAAAAAATGTTTTTGTTTTATTTTTTTTTAATTTAAATTTTGAACTTTCACACGTTCGATCTTATGGTCTCAACCTTAAGAAATTTAGAAGCAGACCCATAATATATATATATATATATATATATATATATATATATATATATATATATACTGACAGACAGATATCTATATCTAATATATATTTATACACATGCATGCCCTCTGGCTTAGGCCATGACTGAAAAGGGATTATGATGAGAAGTCCACTTCCTTAGTTAACAAATAAGTGTATATCAAGCCACAGATAATGAGAAATTCCAGGGCAGAATGTGAGATTTTAGAAACAGTTTTAAGTAGAAATCAGTAAAATGATGCCTTCAAATTATGGTTGTTAATTATTTAAACATTTATAACTCCTAGTTGCACAAAGAAGTAGATGGCAATACATTGGGTTCCATTATGTTAAAAGCCAATGGCTGCAGTCATTTATAGTCTGCACTGTTAGAACTGGATACCTGGCTTAAATCTATTATCTTAGCTTTTAGTACAGAAAAGTCTGCCCAGTTGGACTTTGGTTGTACATATGTCAAAGAAAATGATAAAACTGAAACAATGGTACTAAACAGATTAATTATTATAAAGACCTAATGACCTTCATTGTAGAAAATATCATACTTGGGTAAAATGCATTTGTTTATAATTAGGAAAGTATATGGAACAGTTTAAACTATATTTACTATCATATCTAAAACAGTGATGATTTATTGTTATTTTTGATTTTTTTAGTGAGACCAATAACATATATTGTCATTATAATACTCAGCTTTCAGAACTTGAAAGAATACAGCAGTATTATACAAGAAAATTAAATGTTACAAAGCACCTAGGTTATTCTCGTAGGCTTTTACTGCTGTCTACTAGTAGCTACAGGTTCATTTGGGATGGATTATGTAAAACATTTGTTGCTTCACCTTCTCCTATACTATTAGAACACTTCCATCTTAAGTTAGACTACCCATCCTTACTAGTACGTAAGTGTAGGTCTTCGGTGAAAGTTCCCCATTAATACAGCTCAGGGCAGAGGAAATCCTTTCAGTTTATATTTTCAGTCTTATGAAATCAGTTTTGCTACATGTGAAAACATAATTCCTTATTTCACTTTAAAATCTGTTGATTGATCATGTGGATACAAATACATATATCTAAACCTTGGTAGTAGTAGTTCATGATGACTTTTGGTTGTATATGTTTTCTTTGCATATGAAACTGCTGTGACTGGATTAAAAGGAAGCACAATTACTTTGCATTGAGGGAAACCTTGGCATATGGGTGGAGTTGTCTTTTAAAGGTATAGCTGTCCAAACGTGCTTTGCCAGCATACCTCTCAACTGTCCAGAATTTCACTTCATATTTTGGTGTATTCCTCACAGAATTTGTGGGTTTCTGGCATTCACTGGGATGATTTGAGGAATGAAGTCAATACATAATGACATGCATTTCACTTTCAGACTTCACATCCGTCAGAAAATGCATGTTAACACAAACCATGTTACTCTAGCAGCTTTCTAAGTTTATAAGAGCAATATTTCAAATCTGGCCCTATTTTGGGCCTTTGGCACACCAATTTGTCAGGCTTTGCCCAGATTCCTTGCAGTAAGAGGTTTAGAGGCATGTTAGAGGGAAATTATTCATGCTAAACAGCTTTGCATCCTCAGTGGCTCTTTCTTCCTTCCACTAGCACAATACCTCCAGATATTCCTTCTTTGTCCCAATAGTTTTAGCTGTTGTTTTCCTAAATGTCTTTTTGGATAATACTGCTCCCAGTGAATTTGTAAATACTACACATAAAACATGTCTGCCAGAATCTGAACCCAGCAGTAAAAAAACATACAATTCAAACTGACTGCTACTGTCATTGGATTGCCATTAAATCTATTTGCATTTTACAGCTGTCACTGCATCCAGCTCAGTCTCTTTTTCAGTACATGAAGACTGCTGCAACACAACCCAATGTAGTTTATTCTAATAAGGCTGCTTGTACTCTGTCTCACATGTGATCAGTAGAATATTCTCTGGTCCAGCAATAGTTAAATATGTGTTCTGATGATTTCATATTAGGACATAAAGAGCCATACATGAAAACTCCAATTCCAAAACTGACAAATACATCATTCTCATACAGCCTGCATAATTAATAAACCACTCTCGTTTATCATAAGAAGAAGTGTTACTAAATTACTTGTGATATACACCTGACCACCTGAAACCAAATGATATAGCTGGCAAAATTGTAAAACTTCACGAGAAAAATGAATTTCAAGATTTGCATACTAGAGAAGGCAAAAACAGTCTTACTGAGCATATGACCTAGATTTTCTAAGCATTTCAAAGTTATTTGTGCCAGAACTGCTCTGTATGCAAAAGTAAGTGAACTCCCACTGAGTGCTTCAGTTAGCATTGATTGGTTTCAAAACCAAGCACTTGATCTTATGTCTGTAACTGTAGAAATCTGCCCCTGCTGTCTCATGTCATGGTACATCTCAAGAAATACAGTGGTGTTAAAAGATGCATCCTCGTATGAATGGCATAATAGAAATACTCACAGAATCCATTGTTCTGCTTCTGTGGTAAGTAAACTAATTGAATTGTATTAAGAAATCTAAAGACTCTAAGGGCAAAGAAAGGTGGCATTGACCAGAATATCGCTTAGGACCTCTTAGAAAAGCCCAAGACTCACCACTGATTCCAGTTGCTATGGTTACGTCTACTTTTCCCTGGTGCTTAATTGTGAGTTGAAATTCTTGGTGTTATTCTCTGTGATTAAATGAAACATGTCAGAATGGCACAAAATATAGAAATGACTACAATAGAATGCCATTATAATGCCCTTTGGATAATATGTTAATTCAGAATTTTTATCGGTTTCCACAGGGTAAAATAATCATAAATTTGCCCCCAGTAAACCTTTACATATAGGCACATGCTTCTATAAATGTGTTGGATCTGAAATAAATTAATAGTATTACACCATGCTTTAAATAAAACTATTAACAGAAACAAAAAAATGGGATATATACTGCAAAATAAAATTACTAGTATTTTTTATCTCTTTTTTATGATGAAATATCTTGCATATCTTTAGTTGCTTCCAAATCCACACACCTTATATAAGAGTGATTTATAACAGTACAGAAACATTATAAGCCTCACAAATTAACTGATTATTAAATATGCATTTATTACCATATGGTACTGACTGCAAAGCATATTGCCCTTGTTTTCAAAGAGCTGTCTTTCATAAATGGCACAATTCCTCAAGTACAGTAATTCAGAGTGCATTTAGAAATACAAAATATTCCAAATAAACCTACACTAAAGCATTTCACAGCTACTTAAGTATTAGCCAGTAGGTTTGATACTAATAGTTTTATGCATATACATGCATGTGTGTATTGCAAGCAATATTATTGTCCCCCAGGCCTACTTGTCTTGTATTCTCCAATAATCCTATGACATAAAACATGCCCTTTGTGAGCTATATATTCAGAAACTGTAAACAACAACTCGGTGAAGAACTTTGTTGAACTGTTATTCTTTGTTTTAGTGACACTCTACAGTTCATAGGAAAGTCTCCCTGGAGCCCTTATGAAGAAACAATGAGCTGGGTTTGTTGTGTTAAGCCATAAGATAGCTCATGAAGCTGCATCTTGTACTATGAGCTATAGCCTAAGCAACGTCTGAGGACAGCACTTACTGAGGTGTACTACATATGGGCCACAAGTTTTGTGTGTGTGTGTGTGTGTGTGTGTGTGTGTGTGTGTGTGTGTGTGTGTGTGTGTGTGTGTGTGTGTGTGTCTACTCCTTTAAGTAATACTACCCCCTTTTTAAAGTAAAACCATTAATGATAATCCAGTTTATGGTTTCTCACATCCATTCATCCAGAGTGGCCAGACTGGCCTTGAATGAAGCCAGAGTAGAACTCTGCTTAATCTGTAACAGAAGCTTATTCCACAAACTGGGAATTTCTTGGATAATAAATGAATAAATCTTCCCATTCAGACATTTTTCATTCATTGGTGAGGATTTAGGCCTTTAGTGCAGGAGTTTGATTAAACATTTTTTTGCAGAAATACTAGACTAAATAAGAATGTTTTTCATGGCTGGAAATGTGAGGCAAAGGACATTGCAAAGCAACCAGTAGATGGCCGAGAACAAGGAAAGTGATGCTAATCTGTTAGAGTCGCTTACTATTTCCAGATCTTTGATTTTCTGAGTTAGAAGTCTTTGAGTTCTTTCTAGTTTAGTTAAATGTTAAGCTGGTACATACCACAGAGACTCACTGTACTGAGTGACTGGGCTGATGAGGTGAAAAAATGCAGAGGTGTGATGATTTCTTTGGACTTAGAGGAAATTCCTTTTAAAATTCACTAGGCTAGTAGAAGGAGTTTCGGTCTCTGGTGAAGACATAATGATTGAATAACTGCAAGTTATTGACAGATGCATCCAAACTTCTTATAAGTTTTCTGAAAAGGAGCACTGTCTACAACACAGAGAATGGCCTTTTTGCTCATCGTTACAATGCCCCATTTCCTTGCATTGTGTTTAAGGCTATCATTGCACCAGAACTAAGCATATTCAAGCCTTTTTTGCATCCATAGATAAGTGAATAATATGCTTCCCTATTGAAATGTCAGCACTCCTAGTGCTGAGGGTTACCACACCAAAAAAAATAAAATAAAAGAACTGAAAATACTGGAGAAGAGTGAATCTTTAACAACATTCTTCTCCTTTAAACCCTCCAAAATTAGATATACCAGCTCTGAGACTGCAACCCCTAGGAGAAAGGGGAAAAATCAAGGAAATGACCATCTTGGACTTAGTATATGTAAGTCTGAAAGAAAAAAGTGTTCACAAACTCTGCAGTCATCAACACACTAAAAATAGACAAAAAAGACTGAAAATAAACACCAAACTTCTTAAACTTCCTGAATGTACAGTTTGTAAGCATGTTCATTCTTTCAATGGAAATTCATCACACTACAGTTTGTATAGCTAAGTCCATTTTTTTTTTTGACAATTGGTTCCTTTGTTTCAGGACTGGCTCTAGCAGATCCTGACATTTCTCTGGAACACTTGACATGGCTGTCTACAAAATAAATACTAAAGAGGAAACTAGAGCTGCACCCTAAAGGATGTCTGTAAAATAAATACTAAAGATAAACTAGAGTTGTACCCTAAAATATGCTACTGGTGAGGGGTTTTGTTGCAGTTAGGGTACCACCCACTTTCACAAAGTTGAGATCTTGTGGATAACTGTTTTGGGATTTACTAGATAACACAGGGTTAACATTACAGTTATCCAAGTTATTAATAATGCCAACATTGTGAACAGTGTTACTTGATCTAGATAGGCAGCATGCACTATCTCAAGTTTAAGACAGGATCTCGCTTTCACAAAACTGAAATGACTGGGAGGCCAGGTCAGTTAGATTTTCAGAGTTTGTACTGATGAGTTTTGTGCATTTCATGACCTTACATATCAGGCTGATGACATTGGTATATAATTAACAGAGTATGTGAAGGAACCACTTTTTGGAGGGGCGTGGCGGTGGCTGTTCTCCATTCTACACATACAAATCCAGTACAGATAATGAAAATAAACAGCTTAAGTAGGTAATCAGATAATACATGTTTAGCACTGATAAGAATACAACGCAGTATGCTGTCTGGCCCTGAGGAAATATTATTCTCAGCAACAGACAGTAGGTAGCCTTGAGCAAGGGAAAGTCTAGAGGACTGAGTGAGAAATTTTTTTGTGCCTATATAGGAGTCGAAGTTTTTGATTGGTCTTTTTAAGACATAGGTGAATGTGGTGTTCAAATTTTAGATGGTCGTCAATAGTAACTCCAAGGATTTTGATATGAGGTTCAGTAGCGATGACTGTATTGTCAAGTGCGGAGACAGGGAAGGTAGCTTTATGATGCTGAAGGGTTGTAGGGAGGAGAAGGAGGAGTTTAGTTTTCTTGGGGTTCAGTAAGAGTTGATTAGAAGTGAGCCATCTTTCAGCTGAATGGAGGGAATGTTGGTGAGGGGATGGAGATGAGAGATGTTGTCAGAGCAAGAAATGATAGAATTGTCAGTGTATTGAATAATGGTAGAGTTTGAGCAAAAGAGTAGAGGTTGTTAATATAGATATTGAAAATCTAGGGTCCAAGGATGGAGCCATGGGGCACCCCTGTTTGAACAGGTGGGAAGGGGGATAAGGTAGTTTGCCATTTTACAGCCTGAAGTCTGTTAGAGAGGTAGCTGGAGAGCCAGGATAGGGAAGAGTTGGTGAGGTTTAGAGAAGCAAGTTTTGAGACAAGTAGTCTATGGGAAACAGTGTTAAAGGCTTTAGATAAATTGAGGAACAAGCAGGAGACTTAACTTATTATCATCACAGGAATGTGCAATGGTGTTTATAAAGGATATGAGAGCAGTAGCAGTACTATGCTTGGGACGAAAGCCATGCTGAGAGGGAGTAAGCAGATTTTCTTGGAGGAGGTGAGTAAGGAGCTGTTTGTGGATGCATTTTTCCAATATTTTTGACAGTGGAGATAGTATAGTGATAGGTCTAAAGTTGGATGAATTGGTTGCCTTACCACCTTTGTAAAGGGGAATAACATATAATTTTTTCCAGATATTAAGGAGTATGCTTTCGAGAATGGATTTATTGATTAAAATGGAGATGGAAATGGTGATAGAGTTAGCAACAATTATTAGGAAATGAGGAGGTAAATTATCAACTGATGGTGAGCAGTTTTTAAGTTTACAGAGAAGGGACTTTATGTATGTTGTAGATACAGGTTTGAGAGAGAAGGGAGTAAAGTGGTAAGTGGCGGAGGGGTTAGGGTTGAGAAGAGTATTATTTTTAGTCAGGTTATGCATATAATCAATGAAGAAAGTATTGAGTTGGGTAGCAGTATCAGTGGGTGGACTATTTGGGTATAGGTTGGGGGTAGATGAACATCCAGGCTTTAGTAGCTTATTCACAGATTGACAGAATTTATGGGGGTTGGAGTATGAGCAGTCTAGTGGTTTGTGAAAAAAGTTTTGTGCATCAAGGGTGACATGTTTTTTTGTTAAGTTACAGAGCTCTCTATAGGTTTGGAGTTCAGTGTAGGTATTGGATTTCTTCCATCTTTTCAAAGCACTATCTCTCCTATTCATAAGAATTCAAGTGGATTTTGTTAACCAGAGGGCAAAGTGAGTTTTGCACCCGAGTTTCCTAGTGGGGGCTAAGGAGTTGAGTATATCTAAAAAGATGTTATTAAAGGATAGGACTGCTTCATCTAGGGGATGTTATGGAGGAAGGACCAGTTAATAGAAGAAAACAGATGGTTAAAAGTGTCAGGGTTGAAGTTGGTGAGATTTTGACAGACTTTGTAAATTTGGGGTTTCTGTAGCTGGGTGAATGTCTATTAATAATGGTGGGATGATGATCACTGAGTGCGTCAGGTAGGGTAGAGGGGTTGTGGTAGAGCTTAGGGTCAGAGGTGAGAATTCAGTCAACAGTGGAGCTAGTGTTTGTTAAAACAAGTAGGGTCAGTAATTTGCTGAGAAAAAACATAGAGGTTGATGGAGGAATGTGGAGAGCCAGTTTCAAGGGTATTCCAATCAATGTTTACATCACCCATACCAATGGTTTCATAAGTAATATTTTGGGTGATCCACAAGAGCAAGTTTTCCAGAACAGGAATGTTGTTGCCTGGGGGGATATAAATGGATATGATAGCTAGCTTCTTATGAGTGTCAATTTGACAGTTGGCTATGAGAATTTCAGCAGGTTGGAAATCGAGAGAGCTAATAGTGACAGGGAGAAGGGTGAGATGGTTAGAGTAGAGAACAGCAACACCACCTCCTTTCTTTTTAAGGTGATCTTGTTGCAGGATGTTATAGCTTGGAGAAAGTATTTCAGAGTTAGATATATGAGGCTTGAGCCAGGTTTCAGATAGGCAAAGAATGTCAGGTGTAGGTGTGGAGATCCAAGCATGGAAGAGAGAGACTTTATTCAGGATACTTTGTATGTTCATAGACAGTAATGAAAGATGTTTGGAGGGAGTAGATGAGATTAACTGGGAATCAGTATTTGGGGTGCAATAATGGAGGAAGGATGAGTTTTCTGGGAGAGAGGGTCTATGGTTAGGCCCATGGTTTGGATGTATGTCACCAGATAGTAGCAGATTTAGGAAAAATAAAGTATGGGAAGTAAGGTGATTAATTAGGAGGTAGTGTTTTGTTTTTGAATAGAGGTGTAGAGGAAGAAAGTGGCTTGATTTTTAAATAAGACAGTGAAGGAATGTGTAAGTTGAGATGAAGCAATAGGCAGAGAATAAGTATGTAAGGGAGTGGGTAGGTAAGAGATAAGGGTGGGAGCCAAGTAGTTGGGTGGGAGTGTGTATGGATAGGAAGTGGCAGTGGAGCAAAGAAACAGGGTTGGTATAGTACAGATAGCAAGTAGGATGCAATTAGTTAGAGTAGAATTAGAAAGATGCATGAGTTGAGAGGCTAGGGAATGTGTGGGTAGGGATTCAATGCAGATAGGTAATAGTAAGGAGGGAGGGAAAGGCGGGGGAGTGGATAGTAGTTTAAGGTGATGTGGTAGAGTAGGTGGGAAGTATTCAGTGATAGGAGAGTGCTGAAGAAGGTGGGAGGTGATGGGGTGTGGTTTTAGGGGTATAGCTATAAATTTAAGGAGTCTGGGGGTGGGTGGGAATGGGGATAGGGTAGGGGAGTGAAGTGAGCCCTAGTGAAGCGAGGATGAATGGAGTGGGGACTAGACCTGAGCCAAAGAGAAGGACTCTTCAGAAACAATCAGGTCAGTTGGAAAGGATATATGGAGAAGAGTAGTGTGTCAGAATGGGAAAGGGAGAGAGTGAAAAGTAGTAAATCATACAGTAGACTTTCAAGACAGGAGTAGATGGAAGGAAAGGAAAGGGAGAATAATGCACATACAGAACTACAGTAAAGGTAAGTGGGATTAGAAGTATCTGAAAAGAAAAACAGAAGTGGGTATAGTGCAGGAGATGCAGAGACAGGAACTGGTGAGCAGAGTGTGAGGAAAAGGCTATGTGGGCTATGAAGGCAGCCAGACATGATTGGTTATAGTGGGAAGGAGAGAGGGTAAAAACAAGGGTGGAGTGGATAAGAGGAAAAAGAGAAGGGCAGAAAGGGGAGAAAACAGATTTGTGACTAAGGGAATGCTGGAAGGTTAGAGCAACCTGACAATGTACAGGAGGGGTAGGGGCTAACAGCTTGTATGCAGCACAGACAGACACCTACTAATTTCTATAGTACTGCAGTCTGGAGGGATTGGATGTACAGCAAGTTGTGGGTCCCATGAGGAGGTAGTCAGACGAATTACACGTTGGAATGTAGTGTTAAACTACAAAAGGACATGAATAATGAGTATTAGAGAGACATAATATCAAAATATAAGTAACAAAAGGTAATTAAACACTGCTATATTTTAGGCTATCTGAGGACAATGGAAAAGTTAGGAGTCTAAGGGGGAGGATGAACTGGATAACAGAGTCTAGCCAGAGTGGAATTCTGTAAATAAATTAAATATACTTCCAGGTTAATTAATGGAGGGTTGCTAACAGCACACAAGTAAAATTTAACAGGGTTCACATTGGCAGTGCACTATCATAAGAGGACAATGAAAAAAATGTAAAAATATGGTTACCAAGTCTCTAGGACAACCATGCGACTAGAAGAACAGAGTACTTCAAAAGTTGCAAGGGGATGCGATAAAGCAAAAACTTTGTTTGCAGTTAGAACACTATTAAAAGGGGGACTAGGCCAACTTAAATAGCAGTGTACTTTATCTGCATGTACATACCAACAAATGCTTTATCTGCATGTAAGTAACAACAGACCGGTGGGCTGTTGAGGACAACTACAGCAGTTATATGGAGATGCAGTTGATAAAAAATGCATTAGCGGTAAGGTCATCCATTAGTGGTAAGGTCATCCATTAGTGGTAAATATAGCAAGCAGACAACAATTAACAATGTCAGCAGATTTAAAACTCTCAGAGCAGTGGAAAATTAAGAGCTCAGTAATAGTTACGGAGAGCAAAAGTAAGCACAACTGCGTTAGCAATTGGAGCTCTCTCAAATGGCAGTATGAGCCAGCTGTAAAACAAACGGCAATATTAGCCACCAGAGTAGAAGTACACAGCAGAATTTATGTTTTCAACTTAAAATACAAGTAGTTGAGAACATTGGAAGACTCAGCTGTACATGAGGTACTGATTACAGGTTACAGCAATGCCTACGCTCTCGAACGGCTATATTAGCTAGCAGTAAAATGAGCTACTGATTACTAGTTACGGGAATGCTGACTGGTCATAAGAGTGCAGAAAGTTTAGCAAAATTCAAGGCAATGCAGAGTAGATCAACAAAGTACCAAAGTAGTCACTACAGTAAATAATAATGCATAACTGAAACAGTAAAACATAAATATGTCAAAAGCAGTTGTTTTCTTTTAGCAGTGTAATATAGCATTACAGGTGATTTGCATCCCAGGCACTTACACATCACCAGACTTCCGACCAGCTAGTCAGAGAAGGGGAGAAGAAGGAAGATGGCGAGTAAGCGCTAACAGTACTTTTTAAATGCGCAAGGCATACTGGGAGAGGTAGAAATGAGAGCAGAAGGGAGGTGAGCAGGACAATTTATTATTTATTTTACATTTATTAACTGGGAAAGTCCAACTGGACACATGTCCTTTTGCAGTGGAGGCCTAGGGAGAAAAGCTCCATGTACACAGTAAAATATTATATTAGACAGTTGATATACAGTTAGATTACATGTAGTCATATGTGGTATCCATACAAGGAATGTAGAAACAGGTAGAACACCTGAGAGAAGACACCTACTAATATCTATAGTACTGGAGTCTGGAGGGGTTGGATGTACAGCAAGTCATGGGTCCCGTGAGGAGGTAGCCAGACGAAGTACACGTTGGACTGTGGTGTCAAATAATCTTTATAGTACTGGAGTCTGGAGGGGTTGCATGTACAGTAAGTCATGGGTCTCGTGAGGAGGTAGCCAGATGAAGTACACGTTGGACTGTGGTGTTAAATGATATCTATAGTACTGGAGTCTGGAGGGGTTGGATGTACAGCAAGTCATGGGTCCTGTGAGGAGGTAGCTAGACAAATTACATGGACTGTGGTGTTAAATAATATCTATAGTACTGGAGTCTGGAGGGGTTGGATGTACAGCAAGTTGTGGGTCCTGTGAGAAGGTAACCAGATGGAGTACACATTGGACTGTGGTGTTAAAACATTGCAGACCTGTGACAAGCTCATCAAAGAAGGGGAAAATAAGTGGCTTTCTTGAAGGTTTTGCCAGTTCAGTCAATGTGCCTCTCTTCCCCAAAGATGGACAAGCTGGTATAAGCTGCAGACTCCCATTCTCAGTGATGTGGTTCCTCCAGCATCCATGCCACTAGTCAGACATTCAGCCTCTGGGTTGCAGACAGTGCTTTATCATTTTGCATCATGGGGCTGGGTGTGATACTAGTATATTTTAAAGCAGGCGACATATATGTAACAGACTGACAACTGAGTTTTAAGGCAATTCTATGGTATACAAGTCAATTGTACGGAATCCAGAAGAGAGAGCTGTACAAATATATTATTATTTCAGTGGCTGTTTATTTTATTCTGTGATCTGCAGTTTCTTATAATGAGTGACGGGATGAAAAATCTAGCTAAATGTCATTTGGGTCAGAGTGGGGGTCCCATTAAGTAGATATTCACAGTAATCCTGAGTGATATTCCTTTGTTTGCTGACATAACTAAGAATGATTTGTGCTTATCCTCTGGTTCAGAAAGTAATATGTTCATAGGTAGGTACTAAGCTATTGGCCCTAGGGCCTATATAAGCCTAGCCAAAAAGGTACCCTGGCTTTCACCACCCAAAAAAAATATTTACCTGTGCCCCTGTCGAGCAGAGCCACAGAAGTGATCCCTGGGTGAATTTCCTATTTCCCATCCAATCATCAAGATTTTTCTTGTAGAGTGCTAATGAGGAGCTTTGTTTGATATAGATAGGTAGTTTTTTCCAGAGTATGGGAAGTCTCTAGGACAGGAATCTATCCCTCCAACATGTTCTGTTTATTTTGATGACAAGGTTTAGGTGGTTTTCTTTACTGGTCTATATTATGCTTTGCGTGTTTCTGCTAATATTATTATACTCTCCTCATTCTGAGGAGTTCTTTCCCTACTGTGTAGTTTAAGGAATTTTTCCTGTTATTAAAAAGTTTATTTTTGAGTAACCTCTGGGGACATTGTTTTTAAATTTCCTATTGGCTTGGCTCTAGTTTGGACCGCTAGATCAATAAATTTGTCTATGTAATTATAAAATTCCTAGGTGACATTGCCTACTGTGTCATTGTCAATGGTAGTGATGTCATGGGAAAAATTAGAGATTTCGTCATATAATTATATAGGTTTTGCCATTTAAACTCCTTAGATACAAAGGCAGTGGTTATTGGATGGTGGTTTCGAGAGTAAATGTCATATGTTTATTGCCTGACTTAACTGGAGAAGGAGAGACTAGGGGAGTGCAACAGGTAGAGGCAATATTAATGAAGACTAGAGCCAGAAAAGTTTGGTCTCTAGGTTCACAGGTACTTACCAGGCTATTGATCTGTAAGGATCTTTAAAAGCCTAGCCATACATAACTATGGAGTTTTTACTCCTTATATTTTAAGTATAAATAACCCAGAGTTGAGAGCAGGACATATACATGTTGCCCCTATCCATTAGGGACAAGGGTGCTAAACCAGTGGGGAATTTGCAATTACACATCCAGTTGCCAGATCATGTTTGAATTGTGTAAGAGAGGAAGGTGATTCCAAAAAAAGTAGCATTCTCTATGGTACAGCTCTAGCCCTCTACCTCATGTTATAAAACAATTAAGATTATCTACTGTCTGGTTCCAGGCTAGCATACTGGATCCCCACTATGAATGACAAAAGCTGTTAAAACAAAGGTTAAAGCCAGTTATCTTTTCTTTATACCCAGCCCTCATTCTTGGTGAAAGAAGGGTTCCACTCAGAACCTTACTTGCATATGTCATGTGCTGAGAGAGTTCTGACATTTCTCTCTGCATGACAGTCAGGGTTTTTCACCCTTGGGTAATTCACCGCTGCATGGACCACTGTCAGATCATAGCCATATTCATCTTAGGGAAGGGTGTAATGGCTTTTTGTATTGTCTGAGACACTGATACTCATGAGGCTGCTGACAGTAACCTTGACCTTGTCCAGCCTGCTGAGTAGGGAGTTGGTATGCCTAACAAATGAATAATCAATTACTGAAATATTCTTATCAGAAGCTAGTTAGGACTTCTTGACTGTGAGTAACAATGCTATTGGTAACTTGTAGGTGTGCATAGAGTAAGACTGAGGCCTGTTCCTACATGCTGTAAGAGGCTTTGGCAAGGATCTTTTTACAGCATCAGTATATGACATTTTATTATACTCTGAAAATGTGATAGTATTTGTAAAGAGAGTGAACATCTGTCATGCTCACTGTGTGTATTACTTAAGCATCTACATTTCTCACAGTCAGAGCTTTCCGTGTTAAATTAGAGGTTGGTATCACTGAGCATGAGGCAGTTGATACACTGCCTTAGGGTGCCAAGCACCAGTAGGCCAGTGACGTAAGGGGAAAAGTTTTGCTCAACCTCCATACTGTCTAGTGCATTACATCTTATCTGGTTAAGTTTGCAAGGAAGCTAACTACTACATGGCTAAGTGGTGTCAACAGAGAGACACCCAGGTCCCAGTGTAGCTAGAAGCAAATCAAAGTACGCAAGCACATGACAATGATGACTTTGGTGCAATCAAGCAACTGACAAACCAGGAAAACAATGACAGTTTGGGAAAACTAATTTAAGGGGAAAATGAAAATGTGCCCACCTACTCATTATTAAGCTGCATCTGTGGTGGCAACATGTGTAGTGCAGTTCACTGCTCAGTCATGCTCTAAACAGCAATTAAAACAAAAGAAACAAGAGCATCAGCCAGCTAACAACTCTCGAAGATCCAATAGTATTCAGCCACTTAGAAAATGGCAGTGATTAACCTTCTCTCATAAGATGAGCCCCCAATGCCTTGCTAAACAGGCTGCTCTCTTTAAAGAAAAATAAAGCAGTTACAATTGAAATGCTTCAAAATAGTTACAGCAACATATATAGCAAATTAAATTGAGTACAATGTACTGTATATTTCCCTGGAGTAGAGTTACTCAGAGAAATCAACTAAGGTTGAAAATCTCTCTAAACCAATGCACTGAACATGAGGTGTAACCTTCAGAGTAGTCCAGCCAGAGAGAACTGGGACATACTCTAAATAACAGTTAAGTAACACAAGAGAAAAAAAAAATCAACCAACAAGCAAAAATGGAAGAGCCAGTGACAGCAATTAACATCCTCTCACAAAAATAACTCAAGCAGTTTCCACAAAGTTCCCACCCCACACCTCCTTAAGCAAACTGTTTTAGTTAAAAAAAAAAAAAAAAAAAAAAAAAAAAAAACATAATGCAATTATAGATAACATATTTGAAAAATGGTTCTAGCAACAGAAATAGTAATTTGAAATCAAGTGCAATTTAGAGTTATTATTTATGTTGAAAATGTTTCTAGACTAGAGCACATTGCAGTGTAGCTTCACAGTAGTCCGGCCAAAACAACGGCATGATGGCTAGTGCTATAGCCAGCAATTAAATAAAACAAAATAAACAAGAGAAACAACCAGTGAAAAACTCGAGAAGAGCCAATAGTCATCAGGCACTTAGAAAAATGGCAGCAACCAACCTTCTCTCACAAGAATAGCTACTACAGTATCAAAGATACACCACAACATCTGTGTAAACAAACTGTTTTAGTTAAGGAAAAATGTAGTTACAGTTTAAATGCCTCAAAAACAGTTGTAGCAGTGACACAGAAAATTAAATCAAGTATGGTATGTTTTTTGTTTTCTGGAACAGAGATATTCAAGAAAATATCCCTGCAAAATATAAATGTTTATTACTCGGGCTAATTTCAGATTCACCCTGAATGGTGCACAGCAAGGCGTTGCTACCTCTTCTGTAACTGTAGGCCAGCAGCTATTGCCTTGTGCTAGCCTGTCTTTCCCCATTAATATATTAGATGCCTTTGAGCATTTAGATTTCTGTTGTCTGTCATTTATCTTCACTTGTCCTTTGCTGTCCTTCAGAAATACTTTAGATCCCTAAGTTCAGTACATACTTCTCTTTTCATTTGGTCATATTTCCTTCACTCAGGTTTACCTTCAACACAGATTTATTACCTTTCTCACAGTGCAGCATATGGTTACTATAATCAGAAATATGATTCTTATCTGCAGTCCAATTACGTTTCTGGCCAGCCAGTTTATTTCCTGTTTTTGAAGTTCCTAATAAAGTTGATCCATGTTCTCATTTCACTTTAAATACCGTTCAGCAGTTTTAATACTCAGTGATTCCACAATTCTAAGATCAAGTGTAAGAATTAATAACACTCACCTTAGAAATTTAAGATGTACATTTTATCCACATTACAATATACACGTCCAAAGTCATGATACATCAATATTAGACCTGCTAAATAACTAAATTCCAGCTCGGGTGAAAACCAAGTGGTGGTGCTGGATATTTCATTCATTGCATTTCTTATTCTGAGAAAATCTTCATCTTCAATTTTAAATTATGCCATAATGTATGAAAGGAAATGTTACTGCATAAATAACATAGGTGCAGGTTGAAAAAGCAGAAGGATTTCCTTCATTATGAGACTTGCTAATTACATTATTGAGCAATAATATTTAACTATTGCAGTACGCTAATGATATGCAATTTCCAGTGACTGTAATACTTTGCTTTATTGAAACACATTGACATCACTGTACAATATAATAACTGTCCATGGTTCCTTAACTACTTATATATATATATATATATATATATATATATATATATATATATATACTTATATATATATATACTAAATTTACATAGACATTCTAGAAAAACTTTTATTTATTCTAATTTCTTTTCAGGAGAGAGAATGAAGTAGACAAGGATGCAGTTCATCAGTGAGAAATAGATAATTTGCTACTCATTAATTTGTTTTTTCATACAGAAAATCACAGTTTCTATTCAATCGCTGGCAACAATTCATTCATTTTTGAGAGTTTTTTTCTCCATGATTGTGTGCGGCACAGGGACGTTGGCATAATGGTTAAGATATTTTCCATACAGACACAAGGTGCAGGGTTTGATTCTCACATGGGTTAATTGGCTAGGCTTAAAATGACATACAAGGGCAGTTAGCCTAGTACTAATCTATGAACATATAAGTAGGGAGGTATTATAAACAGTACATGTAAAAAAAATGGTCATTTTCTTTTTTAGTTCAGCTGAAGCATCTACTTGTTTGTCTAGCTGGAGTGTGTTTTGACTTAACAGACATGCAGTAGTAGCATTTATGTACAGAAATAGCATGTTCTGAATGTTTACCAAAGGTTAAAAATAAAGAAAACATACATACATATATAATTAGAAACATGTGATCCAAAACATGCATGTGTTTTTGTGTGTGTGTGTGTGTGTGTGTGTATATATGTGTATGTATATATATATATATATATATACATATATATATATATATATATATATATATATATATATATATATATATATATATATATATATATATATATATATATATATATACATATATACATATATATATATATATATATATATATATATATATATATATATACATATATATATATATATATACATATATATATATATATATACACATATATATATATATATATATATATATATATCTACACACACATACACACATATATATATACATACATATATATATATATATATATATATATATATATATATATACATACATATATATATATATATATATATATATATATATACATACACATATATATATATACACACACATATATATATATCTATAGTGTGATCTCAGAGTTGGAATAAATAGTTAGGAGGGTGCAGGGGGCTTGCCCCCCTGCATAAACAGGATGTTAGTTGTAGGAGTTCGGGATTTACGGCAAGGGTGGCATTGTTGTTAATTGCTGTAAAATGTCAAATTTGACATTTTCGGCAATTACTGCAGATTTACGACTAACTGAACAGTTGTAAGTCTACAGATTCGACATGAATTGTTGACATTCAGGTACGAAATTTATTTTGAATTTTGTAATTTTAATAGTAAACCATAATATATATATTTGCGTGTGCATGTGTGGTGTGTGTGTGTATAGAAGTACACGTGTATGGTTGTCCAGTGGACTGGTCATAAACTCATTTGCAGCAGACTGCATTTTCAAGCTGGATCTGTTGTCTTACTGTTTGTTCAAATGCAGTTAAAAGTGCTAAGTATTTGGTGCTGTCTTTTTCATGATATTTTAGTTTGTGCACTGTGCTTGAACTCTGACTGAGTTAACGTTGCTTTTTGTTATTACATTTATTTTGCAGTGTAGCGCATCATAATGAAATGTGTGACATGTTATTGCACTGGATTTGAAGCTTTCGAACTGTAGCACTTTGATGTTGTACTTTTTGCTTGGACAGTTGGTGTAAGCATAGGAAAAGGGGATGAAGTGGGTATCAGTAATTTCTATAGTCTCTGCATTATGTGAAGCATAAGACTGAATGTGATTTACTGCCAGACAAATGACACTTGTTACTGACATTCTCATCTCATTGTTTTCGATTATTAACGGACGTATGGGTGTTTTGTACTTTGTGACAGAGTCCTATTTACTGCAGGTTTAGGGAAAGGGCATCAGCATTCGTGACTTTCTTAATCCTACAGTGTCTGGTATTGAATTTATTATGTAAACTAGACCCCCACATAGCCAGTATATCCATTGTATCGGTCTTCTTTTATGTTAGAATTACTGTTTCCTTAGTGACTTGCAATAATTATCCGTTAAACAGGACTTTAGGGAGTTCATGTAGATGTGAATGAAAACATTCAATACAGGTGTAAACAACAGTACATGTGCATACCAAGAACAATCTTCTTAGTTCTGCCCACTGAAATCAGGAACAGAATAATCCATAAGTGAAGGGGAACTTCTCCCCTAATGGAGGAAGACTGTTAGACATTGTTGGACCAGATACAAACTGAGGAAAGCCAGATAGTAAACAAATAACGGATATTTTGCAGTTTATTAGGTTTAGAAATGCCATCTGCATGAGGTGGGACGGAGTGCTGTGGGAAGGGACTAAGAGTAATAACGATAGAAAACGTGTGTTGAACTCTCTTCTAATGACCGGGGTGAGTTTCCATGGATCAGTCTTTTGTCCCCTTAGCTTCCAGTTCTCTGGATAGTTGATTCAGTACTTCCTTTCTCCTCTTTTTTTCTCAGGATTTTAGTATTTCAGCCCTTCTTGTTCACCCTGTGTTTTTTTTTCTTTTCTTTTCAGTCCTGAAGCTTTTTATTTATAAAGTACTGATAAATAGTGTTTAACTAAACAGTGATAGGGCACTGTCTTAGTCTGAATGTGCAAGTATAATTTGGGGTAGCGTATATCTATACTTTGAATTGTACCAAAATAAAAGCTCAGTTCTACTTGAAATGCATAGCACTTATTAAACTATTTAGTAAAGCCAGTCACCCTAGCATAGAGCCTTCAGAGTTATGAACATCTAATGCATGAAATGCTCTTACTGGGTCTATATCATAAGATCAAAGTTTCAAAACTTCGAATCTGATATGGTTGACACTATATGATTGAAGTTTTGAAACTTCAGATCTTTTAACAGAGATCTCCGTACAGCGCAGAAAGGGAAGATTTCCTTTTTCTGCACTGTAGTGCGATCTCGTAGTTGGTATATTTAAAGTAGTGGGGGGTGTGGGGGGTGGAGGGAGGCTTGCCCCCTGCTTTAGAGTGTTTAAATGATTTGTTTGTGTAGGTTGTTGTTTTTGTATTACACTTTTGAAGTTTCAAAACTTTGATCATATGGTGTTGACCATATCAGATTCAAAGTTTTGAAACTTCGATCATGTAATATAGACCCGCTGTTACTATATGCTGCATTGTTGTTCACCAGACAGAAAGATGGCCAGTGAAAATGCAAAGAATATGTAAAATGAATATATGTACAAAATATATAAAATAACACACAAACTAATTATAATCAGTAAGAAACAAATAAACATGACAATGTAACTATCAGGTCACAACAATAATGATAAGCCAGAATAAATACATCATGCTTAAGTCATTATTTAAGACCTTTGGCATTTCTCATTTAAAAGCTGCAATAAATTTCAGTATAACTCTGGGGTGCAACATTACAGTGTTGCATATGAGGTACAACATTACTGTATTATAATGTACCTTATTAGTTTAAAATCCCATGAATGAATCTAACTAAATGGCTGTTCAGTAGGACTAGTAGTAGGTACATTCCTAATACGATCCATTATGTGTATCCTAACCTTATGTGCAGTGTGTCCTGTACAGGATTTCCTACATGAACAAGTAAGTGCAAAACCAGAGCTAGGACATCCCTGATGTGCAATTAATATGCACATTAATAATATGTCTGTGTTAACACCCCTTGCAGGAGAGCTGTAATCAACTCTAGCTGGGGAACATGTCTGAATGGAAAAGCCAGTGCTTTATAATAATGTATGACAACCTGGGAAAAGGACCAAAGACGACTTTTAAAATATCATCATTCAAGACAGTTTGCCAGTGTTTCTCTAGGATCCTTGCAATGCCTTCTACAAAAGGTGCATACTATGTTATAAAATAAACATTCTCTGTAATAATACTCCTGTTGATCCCTGAGATGCAGACATCTCCATTAGCTCTCCTATCTTACACCTGGGAGGTCTGGTAAGGGACAATTGGTTCATAGGTAAATAGTCAGCTAGCTGTACTAGTAGGCCATTTTAAGCTTAGCCAATTCCCCTCAAAGCTGAGAATCAAACACTGTACCTTGCATATGCGAGGTAAACATCTTAACCATTATGCCAACCCAACTGTTCTGTATAGCCCCTACACCTCTCTTCTGATGATATAGATATTATATGCTGTAACTCAGCATTTTGAGAGCATATCCTGTTCATTAGGAGGAATTCACTGTAAGGCATAGAATGCTCATGGGTATGATGGGTCTAAAATTGTCTGGCTATTATTTGCATCCCCCATCCCCTTTATACCTGTTGTATGTTACCTTGTCCCATGGAGTTTGAGTTTTTAATTATACCTGTGGCAGCAACTATTATATCTGTTGTCATATAAGGAATGGTTTTCCTCGTCTCTTAGATCTTAGGTATATCCATCCATCTGTCCATCCAGACAGCCATTCATCCTTCCACAACCCCTATTTCCATTTTGCACATGGTGTCGGGGTATCACTTCAACAGTGACAATCATCTAAAGCCAATGTTTTCATGCCTTTACTTATTATGAAGTCTGTATAAAATGCTTCAATAAGTGCATTCATCGTGTCCCATGACTCAAAGACCACATCACTCTTTATTAATACCATTTTTCATTAACAAAAGTTCCCTTTTAGCTTTCTAATCCAATTAAAGAATTCCTCATCATTGCTTTCATCCTTCATGATCAGGCTGAGTTCAATTTGGATGATTTGGTAAGAAAGTTAAGTATTCGCTGTATTTTATTTAATCTAGAGTTGTTTTATGACTACGGAATTTTCTGGAAGTTAATTAGTGCATTATTTATTTTTAGTTATATGCTTTGTTCTTCTTCTTTCGGCTTTTTCCCGGTTAGGGGTCACCACAGCGGATCACCTGTCTGCTCATGATTGGTGGTGGAGTTTTATGGTGTCGAGTTGCCAGCCCGGCTCCCAACCTTCCACAGAAGGCACACACATGCACGCACTCACTCCTAGGGCCAATTTAGAGTGTCCAATCCGCCTACAGCATGTCTTTGGGAAGTGGGAGGAAACCAGAGCACCCAGAGAAAATCCACGCGACCACAGGGAGGACATGCAGACTCCACACAGAAGGCACACCAGCCGAGGATAGTTGTATGCATTGTTAATTTTATAATTCCACCCAAGAAAATTTTTGTTGGTATCATTGTATATTTGTGTCTTACTATTAAGTGTTCCTGAAGGCAAAAGTTAATAATATCATAGAACTTACTAATTCTATACTGTGCTGATTTATTTTTGTCATTGATTATAGTATTCTAGTCCGTCTCCAAAAGTATGGCATTTTTTACATAATGATATTCAGTGATAAATCCGGGGTGAATGGTTAATCATAACAGAGTCTGAGTTTTAATCTTAAATTAAAAATGGTGGATTTATGTTAATTTTTAAAAGTATAAAGATGAGTGAGTGAGAAGGCAGAAAGATCCTAGGTTTCTCTAAGATATTGCCACCAAAGCCATATTTCATACTGCTTGTTCCAACTTGTTTTGATTATTGTAGACAATTATAATTTGAGCAGATTTGTTTAGTGCTGAATAGTTTACTTAGTAAATGTTTGGATGTTTAAAATCCATACAAGGCTTATATTTTCATAGGTTCATTGGTTCATAGGTGTGTACTGAGCTAATGGCCCTGGGGCCTTTACAAGCCTAGCCTAAAGAAGTGTCCTGGCATTCTGCTGCCCGATGTTACTTCACAGTGCCTCTGTCAAATAGAGCCAATGGAGTGCTCCCTGAGATGAACTTTCTATTATCCATCTACTCATCAAGATTTCTCTTGAAGAGGGACAGTGGGGTGCTCTGCTTGACATGTATGGGAAGTCTATTCCAGTGCATGGGCAGTCTCTGGGTGAGGAACCTGTCCCTCCAGCATGTTCTGTTGATTGTAGTAATGAGGTCTCTAAGTAGGCAATATGAGACAGAGAATAGCTGGAGTCTTTTGAGTCTGTCCATGTAGGACATGTGTTGAATGCTTGGGATCCTCTTCACGAGGTACTTCTGTGGCCTCTTCAGCTGTTGCTGGTGTCTATTGAGGTACATGCCAAATGGGACATTGTACTCGACGATTAGTCTAATGAGGGAAGAGTATCGAGAGACAATGACCTCTTTCTTCCTGGATGCAAAACCCTTGGTAATGAGATGTGCCACATAGAAGGACTTCTTGACCACAGTGGCAATGTGGTGGTCGAAGGAGTGGTTGCTGTCAACCTGCATCCTCAGATCTCTTATAATGTCTTCAGTGTTCAGTGGGCTCCCATCAAAGTGGTAATTAGTGGGAACTGAGTTTTTACCAAAGGGGATGACAACACATTTTTTGGTGTTAATGACACCAGTCATTGGTCACAGTGAGGTCTTTCTGTAGGATGTCTGCATCACTTGGGGAGTTAATAATGGCTCCCAGCTTGCAGTCATCTGTGAACTTGGTCAGCCATAGTCCCTTTGTGTTGGCCTGGGTTTCTGAAAAGTAGATGCCGAACAGGAGAGGGCCCAGTACCTATCCCTGTGGGACTCCACTCTTGACTGGTTGGCAGTTCGAATTGGAATCCGCTACTTTCACACTGTGTGTTCTATCTGTGAGCCAATTTGCTACCTGTCTAGTGATATAAGGGTTGATGTCTAGTTTGGTGAGTTTATCTATAATTCCTGAGTGAGGAATGGTATCAAAGGCTTAGGCCAGATCGTGGAAAACTGTATGCACTGCCTTACCTTCTTCCACAGCCCTGGTGACTGACTCAAAGAAGTCAACCAGTTTGAGCAGGCATGATCTCCCTTTCACAAAGCCAAATTGCATGGAGTATAGTGTTTGGAGATTTCCTATATCTTTGTTAATCAGGTACATGATGATGCACTCCATAGCTTTACATATCAGACTCATCAGGCTAATGGGGCGATAATTCCCAGGGTTTGTAGTCATTCCCCCTTTATGGAGAGGGATGACTGTAGCAGTATGTCATTCAGAAGAGACAAAGCCTGAGGTCAGGCTGTGACTAAACAGGGCATACAGATGTGCCAGTTCATTTTGTAGTTCATGTAGTACACAGCCAGGGATATTATTGGGTCCCATGGAAGCTGTATTCTTGGCCTTGGACAAATGCAGCTTTAACCTGTGCTGCAGTAATGCTGGGTGCCCTGTATTCTTCCAGTATTGTGATTGGTCTTTTGGGAGGGGGGGGTAAAGTTGGCACTGAATCTGTCGGCCAGTATGCTGGCAATGTCTGTGGGCTCAGTAATTGGAAGTACGATTGTGCAGTAACTCAGAGCAAATCTGGGTATTGCTGTGGAGGTTCTTGATATAACTATAGAAGGCTTTGTGATTGTTTTTAGTGTCTGCCGCAATTCTGCCTTCATAGCTGGCTTTGGAGGATTTGATGAGGGATCTCAACTTTTTGTTCAAGCTAATAAGGGAGTTTTTCCAGTCTTAGGACTTCACATTTTTTCTGCAACAGTTTCGTCCTTCTGTTGTAGAGTTTATTAATGCCAGGGGACCTCCAGATTGGCTTCCTTTTTTTGGAGGAGAGCATCTTGGTTCGGTTGGTTATGGCTAGTTCCATGCATTTATGTACATGTTTGTACAGTGCATTGGTGTATGATTCGGCAGTCATGCAGCTATTTTCCATGGTCATGGATGCCGTGAAGTTGGCCACCTCTGTTTTTAGGAGGCCAAAGTCAGCTTTGGAGAAGTTTTTCAAGGTGGTTATCCCTGCGGGGGGGGGGGGGATTTCCATGGTGATTAGTTTATGGTTGGATCTGACCAGAGAGGGATTGACTATTGGTGTAGAGCAATGGTCACCCATGTTAGTAATAACCAGGTCAAGGATGTTGCTTCCTCTAATGGGGGTCAGAATGAGCTGGTCCAGGGCATTGGAATTGATGAATTCCAGGAAGCGTTGGGCCAGTGTATTGGTGCTTGAGTAGTTTTCCCAGTTGATGGAGGGGTAGTTGAAGTCTCCTAGCATGAGAATGTTGGGTTGGACCTTAATAGATTTTAGGGCGCTTAAGAACATGGAGTGAGAGTCTAGGGACATGGTTCAGGACATATAGCAGGCTACGACCTGGATTGCCGTCTTACCCGATGTTAGTTCTACATGAAGTATCTTATCTCAAATGCATTATGCTGTGCTACTAGTCTGGAGGTGTGCATATCTTTTATGAATATGGAGACACCACTGCCTTTGGAGCTTCGGTCCATGTTTCGAGGCCGAAAGGTGTGGAATGAGTTATAGCCTGGTAGTGCAGGAGTGCTTTCTGCCGCTTTAAACCAGGTCTCTGTTGCAGCACAAATGTTGATGTTCTCCATTTTGAGGAGTACTTTGAAATCATCATGGTCTGTAGAGACAGGTGTACAGTAAATTTCCATAATAGTATATATAGTATTATAGATGTTAAATGAACAGTTTATAGTGTTAAATTATTTTCTTGTTTTTTTTGGCTTTTAGGTGTCCTTTTATAGATATTCAGACACTATCACCTCTCCAGTTGGATCTCCAATAATAAAAGGGGGTATACTCTGAAGTCTATGACATACATTTTCATTTTTTATATCGGGTTTCAGAAACAGTACGGATATCAACATTCTCGAAGAAAAGGATAGCTTTTATATACTTCATTTTATTGTTTATACTCCTGGCATTAAAATTGCTATTTTCACCTCATTTGTCTTTTATTTCAAGTAGTAGTAGACACTATGAGGTTATAAACATTTTGTTCAGTAATTATATATACCTTCTATCCCCAGGCTAGTGGCACATTCACTGTAGGCTGGCTCACGATACATTTTCTGCCTTACAACACCATACTCTTAGACACTGACTGCATGTCATTTTAGGTGTTGAGAAAGGCTCCTTAATTAAATGTCGGCACTGGAAATGCCCAGTGCTGACATGCTCAAAGAATAAAGACCAAAAATCCAGGAGAAGAGTGAATCTCAAATATAACTTTTTTTCTTTAAACTTCTTTTTTACAGGGGAACTGATCTCAGTGTTGGTGTATGTCAGTCTGCTTTTTTGGCCATTCAGTCTCTGTGTTTGGGACTTGCTCTAGTGAGTCCCAACATTTTAGATGGTTATCGTTTAGAACATTTGATTAAGCATGTATGTTTTTCCCATGCTTGCTAGAATGATTGATAATCCAACTATTTCCTATTGCATATCCATGACAGGTGGCCTTCTTAGAGTCTCCTCTTCACTATGAATAATGATGCGGTCATAATTTTTTAATATATAAAATACAAAAAGGTGAGGTGTAATTAAAACAAACTTGTAACCAAAACATATAATAGCAAAAGGAGGTTCAAAAGATGGATTTAAAATATAAATCTATTAAACGCTTTCATCCCTCCAAAGGAGACTTCATCAGAATGATATACGTGTGTAAAAGCCACCATTATATACTAACTATAAACTCATTTCATTGGATAATTACATAATGGGTATCATAATTTAGTAAGAAAATTAAAATGTTTAAAGTATCATAGTCACCACTCCCACAAGAGGAGATAATATACTAGACCTGATCATCACAAACATGGGGACACATTGCTCCACACCGGACGTATACCCCTCATTGGTGAGATCAGACCATAAATTAATCTCACTGGAAATCCACATCCCGCCCCCATCCCCAGCACAAAAGACCACAGTGAAGAATTTCTCAAAAGCTGACTTCACACTTCTTAAGACTGAAGTGGTATCCTTCAAGGCCCATGGGCCAGTGAAAACCACAGCCCACACCGCTGAATCCTTTATAAATGCTTTCTACGGACACCTTCAAGAATGCATGGATCATGCAATCCCAAATAAAACCAAGACCCATTCCCCCAAAGGCAGGCATCCTGTCTGGTGGACCCCAGCCATAAACAAGCTTTACAACAGGAGGAGGAAGCTACTACATGACAGAGCAAAATCCCCAAAAGGGAAGGCATCTCTGATCAGTACTAGCAAAAAACTACGATCACTCATAAAATCATCCAAGGCCAACTTCGAGAGAAAAATTGCAAAAGACACTAAAGACAATCACAAGGCCTTCTTTAGTTATGTTAGAAACCTGGGTGGAAACTCCCAGATATGCTCAGAGTTAGTCCAAAATGATAAAAAATACACTGAACCCACAGACATTGCCAACATACTGGCAGACAGGTTCAGTGCAAATCCCAAAGGAGAAATATCTATCCCAGCAGAGTGTAGCCTCCCTGACATCTCAGATGCCCAGGTGAGAGCCGCCCTCTCCAAAGCTAAAAACACAGCATCAATGGGACCAGACGGTATCCCGGGTTGCATGCTACATGAACTCCAAGAGGAACTAAACCTGCACACAAGGCTGCTGTTTAATCTTAGCCTTACTACAGGATACGTACCCAAAGAATGGTGTACAGCAACAGTGGTCCCACTCCACAAAGGAGGTGCTTCTACGGACCCTGGAAATTACCACCCCATAAGCTTGACGAGCCTGGTCTGCAAAGCTATGGAGAGGATCATTATGGAACTCATAAACAAAGACATTGGGGACCTACAGACACTGGATCCTACCCAATTCAGTTTTGTCAAGGGCAGATCCTGCCTTTTGAACCTGGTCGACTTTTTTGAAACAGTCACTAAGGCCATTGATGAGGGTAAGACAGTTCACACAGCCTACCTTGATCTTGCAAAAGCCTTCGACACAATACCCCACTCGGGCATCATAGACAAGCTCACCAGCTTAAACGTAAACCTATATGTCATAAGATGGGTTGCAAACTGGCTCAAGGACAGAACCCACAAGGTCAGAATTGCTGGAGCCATGTCAGATTCTAAGCCAGTCACAAGCGGTGTCCCTCAGGGCTCGGTCTTGGGACCCCTCTTGTTCGGCATTTATTTTTCCGAGGTGCAAGCAAACATAGGAGGATTGTGGCTAACAAAGTTCGCAGATAACTGCAAACTGGGCACCATAATTGATACTCCAGCGGACACAAGCATCCTTCAGAAAGGCCTCATAGAACTGGAAAACTGGTGCCAGAGACAAGGCCTTAAACTAAATGCCAAAAAATGTATAGTCATACCCTTTGGGAAAAACAAAGTACCCACTAATTACCACATAGGTGGAAATCCATTAAGTACGGAAGAAGTAATCAGGGACCTAGGGAACCAAGTTGACAGTAACCTCTCATTTGACACTCACGTTGCCAAGGTGGTTAGGAAGACCTTCTATATTACCCACATTATCATGAAAGGATTCACATCTAGATCAAGAGAGGTCATTGTGCCCCTGTACTCTTCCCTTATCAGGCCCATAATAGAGTACAATGCCCCATTTGGCATGTACCTTACCCGACACTGAAAGACCCCAAAAGTACCTCACCAAGAGGATCAAGGGTCTCAAACATATGTCATATGCTGCCCGGCTGAAGAAACTCCAGCTCTATTCAGTCGCATACCGCCTACTCAGAGGCAATCTATGTCTGATGTACAAGGCCATGTTCAATCTGGAATTAATGGACATGCTCCACCTCAGAAAATCCAAATCCACCAGAGCCACGAGAGCGAGAGATTTGAACCTCAACACAGAAATAAATAGGATGTGCTGGTGGACAGGTTCATAACCCAGAGGCTCCCTACACTCTGGAACAGAATCCCAGTCCATGTTAGGCGGAGCCCCTCACTGACTCTCCAAGAGAAATCTTGACGAGTGGATGGGAGATCATAGGTTTACCCCGGGGGTCACTTCTGTGTCACTACTAGACAGAGGCACAGTAAACTAAACCCTAAATGGGCATAGTATTCTCACTCCAAGGGGTGGCGAAAGCCACACACACTCAGGCTAGGCTTATAAATGCCCTAGGGCAGATAGCCTAGTATGAATCTATACAATGTGAAAAACTGAAGTCACAAGACTGGAAAACCTCCCTTACCAGTATCAACAAAAAGCTGAGATCCCTTATCAAATCCTCTAAAGCCAGCTATGAAGGCAGAATTGCATCTGACACCAAAAACAATCACAAAGCCTTCTATAGCTATATCAAAAACCTCCAAGGCAAAACCCAGATTTGCTCTGCGTTATTGCACGATGGCACCTCCTATACTGAGCCAACAGATATAGCCAACATACTGGCTGACAGATTCAGTGCCAGTTTTACCCCCCCCCCCCAAGGACCCTATCACAATACCAGGAGAAAGCCTGGTACCCACCATTTCTGTGGCCCAGGTAAAAGCTACATTGTCCAAAGCCAAGAATACAAGAGTCCATGCGACCTTATAATATCCTTGGCTGCATTCTACATGAGTTATAAAATGAACTGGCACCACATCTGTGTGCGCTGTTCAATCACAGCCTTACTTCAGGCTATGTCCCTGACAAATGGCACACTGCTACAGTCATCCCACTCTATAAAGGGGGAGCAACTACAGACCCTGGGAACTATCGTCCCATTGGCCTGACGAGTCTGGTATGCAAAGCTATGGACAGCATCATCATAAACCTGCTTAACAAAGATATAGGCAATCTCCAAACTCTTGACCCCACACAGTTTGGATTTGTCAAAAGGAGATCCTGCCTGCCAAACCTGGTTGACTTCTTCGAGGCAGTCAACAAGGCTGTGGATGAGGAGGGCAAGGCAGTGCATACAGCCTACCTTGACCTGGCTAAGGCCTTTGATACCATTCCCCACTTGGGTATCATTGATAAACTCACCAAACTAGGCATCAATCCTTACATCTCTAGGTGGGTTACAAATTGGCTCATACAGAGGACCATCAGAGTGAAAGTTGCAGATTCCAAGTCAGACTGTCAACCAGTCATGAGTGGAGTCCCACAGGGCTCAGTCCTGGGCCTTCTTCTGTTTGTTATTTACTTCTCAGAAGCCCAGGTAAAAACAGAAGGACTCTGGCTGACCAAGTTCACTGATGACTGAAAGCTAGGAGTCATTATCAACTCCCCAAGTGATACAGACATCCTACAAAAGGGCCTGTCTGAAACAAATGACTGATGTCTGAAACATGGCCTGAAGCTTAATGCCAAAAAATGTTATCCTCTTTGGAAAAAAACTCAGTTCCCATGAATTACCATGTTGATGGGAGCCCACCGAACACTGAAGAGATATGGGCACCCAGGTCAGCAGCCACCTCACCTTCGACCACCTCATTGCCACTGTGGTCAGAAAGTCCTTTTACGTGGCACATCTTATAACAAAAGGTTTCGCATCCAGGAAGAAAGAGGTAATCATCCCTCTCTACTCCTCCCTCATTAGACCAATCATTGAATATAATGCCTCATTTAGCATCTACCTGACCTGACCAGACACCTACAACAGCTAGAGGGGCCACAAAAGTACCTCACAAAAAGGATCCTAGGCCTTAGACACATGTCCTACATGGACGGACTCCAAAAACTTTAGCTGTTCTCAGTCTCTTATCATCTACTTAGAGGTGATCTCTCACACTGAGGTTTAATAAAATCAACACAACTATCACTTAAAGCACTTTTTGTCTGCTATCAATGCAGACTTCATCAGAAGTAGCAGACAAAAAGTGCTTTAAGTGATAGTTGTGTTGATTTTATTAAACCTCAGTGTGGAAGCTGCTGCGTCTGAGACTTGTCTTTTTTGTCGTAAAAAGTTTGTTGTGCCTTTTCGTTTACATAGAGGTGATCTCTGCTTGACTTACAAAGCCATGTCTGACCCAGTCCTACTTGAAATGCTACACCTAAACAAAATCCCAATCCCCCAGCGCTGCATGCTCAAGAGATCACAACCTCATTACCACAATTAACAGAACATGCATGAGAGACAGGTTCATCTCCCAAAAACTGCTGATACTCTGGAATAAACTTCCCATTCATGTTAAGCAGAGCACCTCGCTGGCCCTCTTCAAGAGAAATCTTGATGAGTAGGTGGGTGACAGAAACTCCACCCCAGGGATCACTTCAGTTGCTGTACTGGACAGAGGCACTGCAAACTAACATTGGGTGGCACGGGGCAATTTCTTTGGGCTAGGCTTGTAAAGGCTCCAGGGCCATTAGCCTAGTACACACCTATAATCCTATGAACAAAAATAGCCCTAAGAAAAACTTACTTTATAAACCATCATTCAGTCTGCTCTCAGTGTGCAATATACTTGTAAAATAACCTACAATAAAAACAAGTTAACAGATCTCATTGAACTTATATTATAAAAATACCTTTTTTTTTTTTTTTTTTTTTTTAAATACTAATGCAGTTATAACTTTTAGCCTTCATTTGCAGTATAATGGATTCAAATTTATTTAAACGTGGGGAAAGGTGACACACAACCCAAGTTGCCTAACCATTTCCCGAACTTCTCAAAGCACTTTCCCATTACCAACACATGGGTTATGAATGACTTGTTCCAAAATTCCAAAGTGGAATTTTTGAAAAGAGCCCATGGTAAGGAATGTTTATACAAGGCAGTATTCTCATTTTTGTTTGTAATATCATAAATATGTTCATAGTTTCTTGTTTTAAGATCTTCAATTTTTATTTTGAAAGAGACCGTGCCTTAGCACTTAAGGTAAACTAAGTCTGCTTCTGCACAAGGAAGTGCTTTAGTCATTGGTGATCCACAATTAGGCACACTGGCTCCAAACTTAGTAGACTGGGAAGAGTAGAGTGACTATGAGCTGTCTGTCTAGTGCCAGGATTCAAGTAGTCATAAGAGCTGTTTGGACCCTGAAACCCGACAAATACAGTTTTTGGTGGTCCATGTGGAGGGGTGAGCAACTTGGGGCGCTTCAATCTGAGGTGATGTACAGAGACACTTAACCATGATTGGGTTAGAAGCAGGAAAGTTGCTAGCCTTAAGTAGTATTTTGCCTTCACCTAGAATGTTGTCTAAATATCAAAACAAGATTATTGGCTTGTCATTTGTAATAGTCCATTTCATACAGAAAGAAAGAAACTTATTTTTTTCATTACTGATCTGTTTTTAAATTAATTTTAACAGTTTGTGCCTGGTTTGCCTAATATCTTTATATTAGTAATTCCAGTACATAGCTGCACTGGATTTTGCTATTTAAGTGATCTGTTTGGTATTAAACCTTAGTTTCATTCGTATGTATTAAGTGTGTCAGACTAGTTCAGGACTAGTGTTTACAGTAAGGCAGTTTCAGACCAGTCAGCTTGAAGCTAAGTATTCCAAAGCTGCTATTTGCTGTGTTCTTTTAAATTCCTGTTGCATTGTAATAACTCTATTACATAAAGAAATTTATTTTTTTTATTTATTGATATGTTTTTAAATTAATGCACATGAGCTTCATCAGAACAAACTCTCCATTAATTACAAACTGTTTAAATACCATTTGATGTCAAATCACATGACTTTCATTAAAAAAAAAACTTTAAAGTAAACTAACTAAATACATTTAAATTATTAAATCAAATTTTTTGCAAACTGGCTCAAGAACAGAACCCACAAGGTCAGAATTGCTGGAGCCATGTCAGACTCTAAGCCAGTCACAAGCGGTGTCCCTCAGGACTCGGTCTTGGGACCCCTCTTGTTCGATATTTATTTTTCCGAGGTGCAAGCAAACATAGGAGGATTGTGGCTAACAAAGTTCGCAGATGACTGCAAACTGGGCGCCATAATTGATACTCCAGCGGACACAAGCATCCTTCAGAAAGGCCTCATAGAACCAGAAAACTGGTGCCAGAGACATGGCCTTAAACTGAATGCCAAAAAATGTATAGTCATACCCTTTGGGAAAAACAAAGTACCCACTAATTACCACATAGGTGGAAATCCATTAAGTACGGAAGAAGTAATCAGAGACCTAGGGACCCAAGTTGACAGTAACCTCTCATTTGACACTCACATTGCCAAGGTGGTTAGGAAGACCTTCTATATTACCCACATTATCATGAAAGGATTCACATCTAGATCAAGAGAGGTCATTGTGCCCCTGTACTCTTCCCTTATCAGGCCCATAATAGAGTACAATGCCCCATTTGGCATGTACCTTACCCGACACTTGCAGCAGTTAGAAAGACCCCAAAAGTACCTCACCAAGAGGATCAAGGGTCTCAAACATATGTCATATGCTGCCTGGCTGAAGAAACACCAGCTCTTTTCAGTCGCATACCACCTACTCAGAGGCAATCTATGTCTGATGTACAAGGCCATGTTCAATCTGGAATTAATGGACATGCTCCACCTCAGAAAATCCAAATCCACCAGAGCCACGAGAGTGAGAGATTTGAGCCTCAACACAGAAATAAATAGGATGTCCTGGAGGGACAGATTCATAACCCAGAGGCTCCCTACACTCTGGAACAGAATCCCAGTCCATGTTAGGCAGAGCCCCTCACTGACTCTCCAAGAGAAATCTTGACGAGTGGATGGGAGATCGTAGGTTTACCCCGGGGGTCACTTCTGTGTCACTACTAGACAGAGGCACAGTAAACTAAACCCTAAACGGGCATAGTATTCTCACTCCAAGGGGTAGCGAAAGCCACACAAACTCAGGCTAGGCTTATAAATGCCCTAGGGCAGATAGCCTAGTATGAACCTATACAATGTAAAAAACTGAAGTTACAAGACTGGAAAACCTCCCTTACCAGTATCAACAAAAAGCTGAGATCCGTTATCAAATCCTCTAAAGCCACCTATGAAGGCAGAATTGCATCTGACACCAAAAACAATCACAAAGCCTTCTATAGCTATATCAAAAACCTCCAAGGCAAAACCCAGATTTGCTCTGCGTTATTGCACGATGGCACCTCCTATACTGAGCCAATAGATATAGCCAACATACTGGCTGACAGATTCAGTGCCAGTTTTACCCCCCCCCCCCCAAGGGCCCTATCACAATACCAGGAGAAAGCCTGGTACCCACCATTTCTGTGGCCCAGGTAAAAGCTACATTGTCCAAAGCCAAGAATACAAGAGTCCATGCAACCTTATAATATCCTTGGCTGCATTCTACATGAGTTATAAAATGAACTGGCACCACATCTGTGTGCGCTGTTCAATCACAGCCTTACTTCAGGCTATGTCCCTAACGAATGGCACACTGCTACAGTCATCCCACTCTATAAAGGGGGAGCAACTACAGACCCTGGGAACTATCGTCCCATTGGCCTGACGAGTCTGGTATGCAAAGCTATGGACAGCATCATCATAAACCTGCTTAACAAAGATATAGGCAATCTCCAAACTCTTGACCCCACACAGTTTGGATTTGTCAAAAGGAGATCCTGCCTGCCAAACCTGGTTGACTTCTTCGAGGCAGTCAACAAGGCTGTGGATGAGGAGGGCAAGGCAGTGCATACAGCCTACCTTGACCTGGCTAAGGCCTTTGATACCATTCCCCACTTGAGTATCATTGATAAACTCACCAAACTAGGCATCAATTCTTACATCTCTAGGTGGGTTATAAATTGGCTCATACAGAGGACCATCAGAATGAAAGTTGCAGATTCCAAGTCAGACTGTCAACCAGTCATGAGTGGAGTCCCACAGGGCTCAGTCCTGGGCCTTCTTCTGTTTGTTATTTACTTCTCAGAAGCCCAGGTAAACACAGAAGGACTCTGGCTGACCAAGTTCACTGATGACTGAAAGCTAGGAGTCATTATCAACTCCCCAAGTGATACAGACATCCTACAAAAGGGCCTGTCTGAAACAAATGACTGATGTTTGAAACATGGCCTGAAGCTTAATGCCAAAAAATGTTATCCCCTTTGGAAAAAAACTCAGTTCCCATGAATTACCATGTTGATGGGAGCCCACCGAACACTGAAGAGATATGGGCACCCAGGTCAGCAGCCACCTCACCTTCGACCACCTCATTGCCACTGTGGTCAGAAAGTCCTTTTACATGGCACATCTTATAACAAAAGGTTTTGCATCGTGGAAGAAAGAGGTAATCATCCCTCTCTACTCATCCCTCATTAGACCAATCATTGAATATAATGCCTCATTTAGCATCTACCTGACCTGACCAGACACCTATACAGAGGGGCCACAAAAGTACCTCACAAAAAGGATCCTAGGCCTTAGACACATGTCCTACATGGACGGACTCCAGAAACTTTAGCTGTTCTCAGTCTCTTATCATCTACTTAGAGGTGATCTCTCACACTGAGGTTTAATAAAATCAACACAACTATCACTTAAAGCGCTTTTCGTCTGCTATTAATGCAGACTTCATCAGAAGTAGCAGACAAAAAGCGCTTTAAGTGATAGTTGTGTTGATTTTATTAAACCTCAGTGTGGAAGCTGCTGCGTGGGACTTGTCTTTTTTGTCGTAAAAAGCTTGTTGTGCCTTTTCGTTTACATAGAGATGATCTCTGCTTGACTTACAAAGCCATGTCTGACCCAGTCCTACTTGAAATGCTACACCTAAACAAAATCCCAATCCCCCAGCACTGCATGCTCAAGAGATCACAACCTCATTACCACAATTAACAGAACATGCATGAGAGACAGGTTTATCTCCCAAAAACTGCTGATACTCTGGAATAAACTTCCCATTCATGTCAAGCAGAGCACCTCGCTGGCCCTCTTCAAGAGAAATCTTGATGAGTAGGTGGGTGACAGAAACTCCACCCCAGGGATCACTTCAGTTGCTGTACTGGATAGAGGCACTGCAAACTAACATTGGGTGGCACGGGGCAATTTCTTTGGGCTAGGCTTGTAAAGGCTCCAGGGCCATTAGCCTAGTACACACCTATAATCCTATGAACAAAAATAACCCTAAGAAAAACTTCCTTTATAAACCATCATTCAGTCTGCTCTCAGTGTGCAATATACTTGTAAAATAACCTACAATAAAAACAAGTTAACAGATCTCATTGAACTTATATTATAAAAATACCTTTTTTTTTTTTTTTTTAAATACTAATCCAGTTATAACTTTCTAGCCTTCATTTGCAGTATAATGGATTCAAATTTATTTAAACGTGGGGAAAGGTGACACATAACCCAAGTTGCCTAACCATTTCCCGAACTTCTCAAAGCACTTTCCCATTACCAACACATGGGTTATGAATGACTTGTTCCAAAATTCCAAAGTGGAATTTTTGAAAAGAGCCCACGGTAAGGAATGTTTATACAAGGCAGTATTCTCATTTTTGTTTGTAATATCATAAATATGTTCATAGTTTCTTGTTTTAAGATCTTCAATTTTTATTTTGAAAGAGACCGTGCCTTAGCACTTAAGGTAAACTAAGTCTGCTTCTGCACAAGGAAGTGCTTTAGTCATTGGTGATCCACAATTAGGCACACTGGCTTCAAACTTAGTAGACTGGGAAGAGTAGAGTGACTATGAGCTGTCTGTCTAGTGCCAGGATTCAAGTAGTCATAAGAGCTGTTTGGACCCTGAAACTCGACAAATACAGTTTTTGGTGGTCCATGTGGAGGGGTGAGCAACTTGGGGCGCTTCAATCTGAGGTGATGTACAGAGACACTTAACCATGATTGGGTTAGAAGCAGGAAAGTTGCTAGCCTTAAGTAGTATTTTGCCTTCACCTAGAATGTTGTCTATATATCAAAACAAGATTATTGGCTTGTCATTTGTAATAGTCCATTTCATACAGAAAGAAAGAAACTTTTTCATTATTGATCTGTTTTTAAATTAATTTTAACAGTTTGTGCCTGGTTTGCCTAATATCTTTATATTAGTAATTCCAGTACATAGCTGCACTGCATTTTGCTATTTAAGTGATCTGTTTGGTATTAAACCTTAGTTTCATTCATATGTATTAAGTGTGTCAGACTAGTTCAGGACTAGTGTTTACAGTAAGGCAGTTTCAGACCAGTTAGCTTGAAGCTAAGTATTCCAAAGCTGCTATTTGCTGTGTTCTTTTAAATTCCTGTTGCATTGTAATAACTCTATTACATAAAGACATTTTTTTTTTTATTGATATGTTTTTAAATTAATGCACATGAGCTTCATCAGAACAAAGTCTCCATTAATTACAAACTGTTTAAATACCATTTGATGTCAAATCACATGACTTTCATTAAAAAAAAAACTTTAAAGTAAACTAACTAAATACATTTAAATTATTAAATCAAACTAATATTTGATATATCATGCGATCTGACATCAAATGGTATTTAAACAGTTTGTAATTAATGGAGAGTTTGTTCTGATGAAGCTCATGTTTTTAAATTAATTTTCACAGTCTGCATCTGCTTTAGCTAAGGTCTTTAAGACTATATTAGGAATTCCAGTGCATAGTTGCATTGCATTTTGCTATTTAAGTGGTCTAATTGTTGGTATTAAGCCCTAGTTTCATTTTATGTACTGAGTGTAAGTCAGGCTAGCTCAGGACTAGTGTTTGCATTAAGGTAGTTCTAGGCCACTCATCTCAGAGCTAAGAGTCTAATTGTTTTTCCTTTCCATTCACCCTGTTATAGTTGTGTTCTTAAACCCACTGTATTTGTTGTTGCCTGCACCTTATGGTAATTTGACACCATAAGATCCTCCTCCTCCCATTTATTGGCTGTTGACAATAAGCACAAACGTTTCTCCCCTTAAACTACTCACCAGAGTAAAAGACCTTTGATAAAATTGCTCAATACTGAGTGCACTGATACTGCTTGCACTGATTTTCGTATTAAACTTGTGAGTTTTAACTATAATTAGTTTATTGGTTCTTGCTTGTTGAAGGTTTCCATGCCAGTTGTTTTGTATTGAACTTTAAATACTTAGTAGCAAATCCACCCAAACTTTGTCCTAAACAAACTGACCTCCCATTAGTTATAGTCATCCCTGCCCCCAGAATCATTGCTGTCAGAACCGTGGATCTGCACTTCCCCACAACTTCCCTAGCCAGCCTGATTGGGATGGGTGTCATGAGACAGTGTAAGAATTTGTCTCATGCTGCCTAAAGATCATGTTTTACAATGCATGCAAGATATGTGCATATATAATGTCCTTGGAGGCAACAATCTCAAACACAGTAAACTTAGACAAAACTCATCAGGAGTACTCCACACACCACATCCCTCCAAGGTCATCACAATACACTTAATCCATCATATGCTGAGGTTCTAAAAAGTAACTTGCCTAAACCCCAAAGGCCTCCAAAACACAGCAAAAGCACAAAGAACACCTGGCAAGTTAAGCCTACCTCCTTACATAACACAAGCAGTCTCAAAGTTATTGATGATAAGCCTGTAAGACAGGCATCCAAACAGGTTTATTATAGGTAACTTCATTGTAAAATATACAGGTGTGCCTCTTAACAGGCAGAGCAGGAATATCTATGACAGTTAGTAGCTTGTCTTGTGACATGATCCATCAGATCAAGCATGTACTCGAGTCCTTGAACAGCAGGTACCAGTATGACTATATCATAGATCATGCTGGTGTCAGTGACTTGTGCTGTACCTCCCTGGACTATATGAAAAGAGACATGATGGAGCTCTCAGACTGTGCATCCAAGGTAAGTATGAGCCTAGTACTGAACAGCCTTCTACTTCCCCCAAGGATGATGTTGCAATGTTGTGTCTTTTGGATTTTCCCGGTTAGGAGTCGCCACAGCGGAACTCCGGTCCGCTAATGATTGGCAGTGGATTTTTAAGTGCCGAGTTGCCAGCCCTGATGCACAATCTTCAACAAAGGTATGCCCATTCACGTATGTCTCCACACAGAAGACGCTCTAGTTGAGAATTGAACAGGGCAACGTCTTACTGTGAGGCGACAACGCTACTACAGCACCACCGCCACAGTGATGCTGCAATATGAGCAAAAAATAACTGACTTCAATCATTGGAGTAGATCTTGGTGTCATTTGAGGGGGTCCATCATCTGCCAGCCTGGGAGGATATGATCCACAGACCATGTAAATTTGGCAGGGATGGTCTGCGTCATTCTCCCCTCTAGAATTTTAATTATTGTCAGACACTGGTCACCCTCATAGTGCCTTTTAAAGGCAATGCCAAACTGATAAATCTATCAATATAATGAAAGAAGCAGTGGACCATATGAAGGTGTTACTAATCAATGCCAGAAGCCTAAACAATAAACATCACTTCCTACAGGCCCTTTTCATCTTGGAGGATGTTGATGACTCTGTGGTGACTGAGATATGGATTAAAATGGCACTGATCACTCAGGACTTTAATGCCTTCCAAAAGTTTAGGCCATCTACTAAGCAGCACACTTAAAAGGTGGAGGGTCCTTCAGTCTTTTCCCAGAAGAGACTCATATCAAAGTTGGTAAAGTAGCATGATGCACTCGAGCTCCCTTATATCCAAATAACCATCAGAAAGGTCCCATACCATATATTGACCTGCCATTTTTAAAAAAATTACTGCTCCTAGACCCAGTCGGCAGCCCTCTCCCTCGTGGTATGTACCTTATGGACTAAGTGTTAATTGTGAATGTATTCAAGAACTATCCCCCTAAACAGGTAGTCCTGCAAGGCTTACAGCAAGAAGGATGCTACCCAGCAGAATTATTCTGCAAACCTGTTCTAAGCTTCCCAATGGCCAAAAGCCATATATTATCTTTAAATTGGAAGCAAAATATAGAGATTTCCCCAAAATTAAACTGAAAATTGTAAGTAAAGAAAAAGGAAAATAATGCATACCCCTGACTTATAATTTAAATAGTAATTTTAGGCATTCAAAGCCTACTTTGTGAAACCTAAGCATACTTACCTTTGATTGCAGGTTCCTTGTGTGTGGTTGAGCCTATCATACCTAGGATCCCCTCCCCCTGCACAGCTACATACGTGAGGTCTGAAATACTCCTCTGAACACGCCATTTTTAAAAAATCAGTGCTTCTAGACCCAGTCGGCAGCCCTCTCCCTTGTGGTATGTACCTTATGGACTAAGTATTAATTGTGAATGTATTCAAGTGAGTTTTGCATTATTTAATGTTTTTTGCCAGTAATATTACTACAACTTTCTTAATTGCCTAGCAGAAATGGCCAAAGTGCAATAGACTGCATACTTGTGAGTGCTGATAAGCTCTATAGCTACGGCAAACTGTTTTATAGAACTCCGTAAGCTTGTCTGGCTACATAGTATATTCTGCAAACTACAGTGTTAATTCTTTATCACAAACCTGCAGAAATGGCCACAGTTTAATAGTCTGCATGGAAGTGTTACATTGTGAATTCTTGAATCACAAATTAGCAGATATGGCCACAGTTTAATAGACTGCATGGAAGTGTTTGCCATTTAAATCTGTTGCTGCCGAACAATGTTTTTGAGTCTGTTAAGCCTCTCTAACCTCATTGTGTAATATTAAAGCATAGCGACCTTGCAGAATGCAGTTATAATGCTACGGTCAGCTAAAAACATTGAACTGAACTGTGTATACAGTAGTTTGGAGAGACAAGTTTAAGTTATAAGATTAAAAAGACTCACTGCAAGTATTACCAACAGGCTAGAAACACACCTGCTTAACTATTATTAAAGCAATTTGGTTTTTACATTTGTAATGTAATTTAGAATGCTCATAAGGAAAGCCAATATTTTAAAGTTATACAGTCTAATACAGAGAAACTAGTTGAGCTGTTGCTGTAGTTGTATTGTTTGGGCATAGTGATTCCCTGTAGATAGTGTAAATGCTTGAACCCAAACCTGTTCTCATTCTTTTAATCTATCTTTCCCACCAGGAACTATCCCCCTAAACAAGCAGTCCTGCAAGGCTTACAGCAAGAAGGATGCTACCCAACAGAATTACTCTGCAAACCTGTTCTAAGCTGCCCAATGGGCAAAAGCCCTGCTAAGATTATTATTCATTACATCTCTCTGTAAATATCAAATTTGCTGACCTGGGTCTATAGCACTATTCCCTAGCCCCAACTACAGTACCAACCCCTACAACTACACAGTAGGAATACTAGTTGCCTATCATATATTCCCCCATATATTATCTTTAAATTGGAAACAAAATATAGAGATTTCCCCAAAATTAAACTGAAAATTGTAAGTAAATAAAAAGGAAAATAATGCATACCCCTGACTTATAATTTAAATAGTAATTTTAAGTATTCAAAGCCTACTCTGTGAAACCTAAGCATACTTACTTTGATTGCAGGTTCCTTGTGTGTGGTTGAGCCCTGCTCCGCTCACCCTTGCTGTGCTCGGGCTCACTCCGCACCCCTCCCTGCCCCAATTTCCCACCCACCCCCATTGTGGCTAGCTTTATAGCCACAATACCACACCCCCTCTAGCTGAACCAATCAATAATCCTCTACTCAGCTTAACCCATCCCACATTCACCCCTCCATTTTCTCCTATCTGAACCAATCAGTACTGTACTGCTTACACTATTCCAACCTCCACACCTCCCTTCAGTAATTAATATCCAACCACAAGATCCTGAGGGCTCTAAGCCTATAACACTAATCTAGCCTCCAACCATGTTATCATCCAAAGCAATGTCACTTCTCTCTCTGTTATCCCTCATGTTAATTCCATATTTCCTCTCCACTTGTGAAAATCAGTCTTACCTAGGATTTCACCACCCAAAATCTCAAACTAGACCAGATGTATCGAATATGACAGATTACTCACTAGTTACTAGTATAATCAGCTCCTTAACCACAAGACACTATCAGCCTATTAGACACAGATATATCAGCTCAAAATCTAAACACTATCAAAAACGTATAAACAAAATCCTGAAGCTTATAGAAATTATACGCTATGACTTCACAATGGATGGAGATATTCACCCAAACCCTGGCCCTGTCACCCTAGATAGGGAAACCTCATATGCAACTAACCAGTTGAATCACTATCTATTAATAAGTCCCCCAACTCCCTCCTGGTCTGCCAACTAAATATTTGTAGCATAAATAGCAAAGTACATAATCTACATGCCCTCCAAGTCCATTCCCCTGATATTCTATGCTTCACTGAAACCTGGCTGAAACCATCAACCTCAGATAATGAAATTCTACTACCTGGGTATAATATACTTAGAACTGATCGCTCTACTAGGAAGGGAGGGGGGTAGCTGTACTCTTCAAATCTACACTAAATGTTACCTTAGACCCCATTCAACCACCCCAGGTCAATAAAGCAGAAATAATTGCTGCCAAGTTCCAAATTAACAAAAATAAATGTATGACTATAGTCTGCATGTACATTCCCCCAGGGAATAATACCAATTCCCTAGAAGATATCATCCAATGGTTAGCTAATAACTAACCAGAAGAAACAATTGTACTTGGAGATTTTAACATTGACAGGAACATTTGTTCCTCTCAGTCTCCTACCACCCATGTAAACCTGTATGGATTCACACAGGTCATATCCACCTTCACAAGGATAGGGAAACTTAATCAAAAAGATATTATACTGGATTGGATACTAATCAATAGCCACCCCCAAATGTATACATTGGGGGCCATCCCTGATGACCTCAGTGATCACTATCTCACCTTTATCTGCAAGCACAAATCGAATAACTCCCATCAGCCCATGTATAGAACAATAAGAAATAGTAAAAGCTTCAATCCTAGCAAGTTCCAGGACAAACTTAAGACATGCAACTGGTCTGCCCTAAAACACTTGCCCTTAGACAAAGCTGTCACCTACTTTAACAATAAATTTCTCACCATCCTCGATTCTCATGCTCCCGCTCATTCCACTAGGGTAAAAACAAATGCTGCCCCGTGGCTCTCTAAAGAAACCAAATCAAAAATCATAGTCAGAAACAAGGCATGGGCAACGTGTCGTGCTACAAAAGACCCTCTAAATCAAACCAAATTTAGACAACTAAGAAATCAGACAAAATGATCCATTCTATTAGATAAAAAAAACTACTACTTCCATCTCCAACAAGGAAACCAAATTAACCCCCAAAAATTCTGGGTAGGGATAAGTAAAATACTGCACCCAGGTCAAACTACCACTCCACCTCCCTCAGCCTCTACTGATAAACTACCAGTGGATGTTGCTAACACCTTTAATAATTTCTTTACTGAAACTATCCAAGCCCTGACTAGCCAACTACCCTTTAACGCCTCTAACCCACTGGATAACACTCCCAGTACCCAGCCCTCCATCTTCCAACCAGTCTCTAAATCTTTCATTCGATTACTACTCAAAAAATTAAAACCTACTACCCTAGTTGCTGACCTCCTCCTCGCTGAATATTTGCAAAAAGCTGCTGATATCATAGCGTACCCCATTTCCATTTTAATTAACTGGTCCATATCAGAAGCCTCAGTCCCCTCTATCTGGAAAATATCTTGTGTCATAGCCCTCCATAAAGGTGGTAACTCTACTGAATTATCTAATTACAAACCCATAGCCATCCTGTCACCTTTGGCAAAAATTATGGAAAAATGTGTCCATAAACAACTTCTGTACTTTCTAACCCAAAACAACCTTCTCCCTAACTCTCAGCATGGCTTCAGGCCAAATCATAGTACTACTGCAGCTCTCCTCACCTTCTCTAATGCAATAAACTATAACAGGAGCAACAACGAGTTATCCTCAGCCCTTTTCCTGAACCTGTCCAAGGCTTTTGGTATGGTTAACCAGCATCTTCTCATCAACACCCTGGCAACAATGTCTCTAGGCAATCACTCTCTCCAGTTGTTTGAATCCTACCTGTACAATAGACAACAATCCGTCTTACGGCAGAACAAACTCTCAAACCTCCTACCCAACACCCTAGGTGTCCCCTAGGGATCTATTTTGGGACTACTTCTGTTTTCCATTTTTATTAATGACCTCCACACTGTCATCCCTGAAGCCAACTGTATTCAATACATAGACGACTCAACATTGATCTGCACTGGCACCTCGCAAACAGAGCTGATAACAATAACTCAAGTACTTTTAACCTAGTTGAGAACCGGCTTGCTGCTCGCTGTCTGATTCTAAATCCTACCAAAGCAAACCTCCTACTTTTCTCCCCCACCCAAAGATCCACGGCTCTGTCTCTCTCCATTAAGTCTAATAATGTTACCATAATCTCCCCAGATGCCCATACAAAACTCCTAGGAGTTATTGTAGATAATAATCTTAAGTTTGATGTACATGTTAACAAAACTATCAAAACCATTAATAGAAAGCTGGGCTCACTATATAGGATAAAGCCATTCCTTACCCCACCTGCTAGGACTGCCATTGCCCACTCCCATTTACACTCTACCCTCTACTATGCTTCCCCTTTACTTGCCAATCAAAATAAAACAGATCTTAACAAACTCTCAAGCTGCTATAATAACATTGCTAGATTTGCCACTGGTCTCTCCTATAGAACGCATCATTGTAAAAATCTAAATCATCTCGGATGGCTAGAGCTACCCAGGCAGATTCAGTATAATCAACTTATTGTGTCTCACAAAGCACTTAACCAACCAGAAACTACACCTGCACTGAAAAACATCATCTATCCCCACTCAAACTCCAGCTCACTCCGCTCATCTAATAAACTGGTAGTGCAAACTATCAAATCCAACAACTCAGCTGTTGACTCCCTGTTTGCCAACTCTGCTGGCAAAATTTGGAACTCACTTCCTGCTAACATTACCCCAGATACCACCCTATCTCAATTCAAAAAAGGTCTCAAGGAGTATTTCAAGTCTCAATGAATATGTCCCTGCTCCAAGCCTGACTAAATCTTTATTCATACTATTGTACTAATACTGTGTTTGTAATTGGAACTCAAATATCTTTTTATTTGTTAAGCCAGATTAGAAGTTTTTTAGACTGTATAAATTTAACTGCGACTGTAAAGTGTGTATTATTTGTACAACATTATTATGACTCTTGTTTTATCTGTACATTGTGATGATTGCATATGTAACCAGCTTTGTAGATTTTCTTCCCGGGCCTCCACTGGAAATGGACATGTTTCCATTCGGACTATCCCAGTCAACAAATGTAAAATAAAATAAATGAACATTAGCTATCTATATCCCTGTATGACACAGGAAAGCCATAATGTATATCTATGGGAACTGGACTCTCTCATTATTAAACCCAATACCACTTTCCAAGGTGATCTAAACTATCTAGCTATAGACTGGGAAACCTACATTTGCTGTGTAGAAGTATAGAGATCCATGGTCTTTGTCAATACAAATGCCCAAGGCAGATTTAAAAATTTTGCTAAAGCAGACTACCTACTTCTAAGCGACATATTGACGAGCTTCAGATCCCAGCCAAACCCAGTTAACTCCACTGAATATGCAGAAATATACCTAAGTGATATACTGGCAATCTTTAAATCCCAACCAAACCCAGTTAACTCCACTGAATATGCAGAAATGTACATCACTATACTATACCAGCATGTAAACAGCTACCCAGATGCAACTGTACCCTTTTGGAATAAGCACATGGCAAAACCCTGAAACAAACTCACATGGTAAAACCATAACATCAACAAGCTTTACAATAAAAGGATGAGAATGTTGACCAAAAGTAAGAACAGTGATTTCCAGAATGTTAGGGGCCTCATCACTGAAAGAAGCAAACAACTCAGGAGCTTAATAATATCCACCAAAGCCAAGTTAAAGGCTAAAATCGCTACCCAAGCTAAAGGCAATCACAAGGCCTTATTTATGTATGTTTGTAATATCAAAAGCACAGTGCAGCAATGCACTGAAATGATTGTGCAGAATGGTGCCTATGCTAAGGATGAAGATATAGTAAACCTAGTGGCTGATAAATATAGCTCTAACTTTACTCCTAACTGTACTCCTGTTTCTCTCCATCTGACCATCATAAACCTGTCTCACCTCTAGCTATCACACAAGACCAATTTCTAAAAGTGCTATCAAAAGATAAAAATACTGCATTGATGGGTCCTGACAATATCCTTGGATGCATCTTAATTAGCATGGATCACAATTTAGCCCCCCCCTCCCTCCAATAACACTGTTCAGTCTCAGCCTTCATACAAGTTTTGTACCAAGTGAATATAGAACAGTTTCAGTCACTCCCCTGGATAAGGGAGGACTTTCTACAGACACAGGAAATTACAATAAGTCCCACAATCCTCCTATGCAAAGCCATGGACAGACATATCATGTAACTAATCAATAAGGACAAATGGAACCTCTAGGCACTGAGCCTGTCTCAGTTTGGATTCATCAAGGCTAGGTCATGCTAATTCAACCTGGTGGACTTTTTTGAAAAAAGTCACCAAAGCAACGGATGATTACAAAGCAGTACAGACCACATACCTTGACCTGACTAAAGATTTTGTTGCAATCCCCAGCCAGGCCTATTTGAAAAGCTAAATAAACTGGAAATAAACCCCCTATGTCACCCACTGGATTGCTAAATGTTTCACATATAAAACACAGGAAATCAAAATAGTGAAAGTTACCTCCAAAAAGAGACCCTCCACCAGTGCAGTCCCCAAGGGTTCTGTGCTGGGACCTCTCCTGATTGTCCCCAAGGGTTCTGTGCTGGGACCTCTCCTGATTGTCCCCAAGGGTTCTGTGCTGGGACCTCTCCTGATTGTCCCCAAGGGTTCTGTGCTGGGACCTCTCCTGATTGTCCCCAAGGGTTCTGTGCTGGGATCTCTCCTGATTCTCCCCAAGGGTTCTGTGCTGGGACCTTTCCTGATTGGCATCTACTTGTCTGGAGTAAAAGCCAATATCAAAGAACTCTGGCTAACTAAGTTTGCAGATGACTGCAAGCTAAGAGCAGTCATTGAAACCTCAAATGACTTAGCCTTCCTGTAGGAAGGTCTGTCTCAAAATGACTGCCAAAATCACAGACTAAAATTAAATGCTAAAAAATGCATTCTTGTCTCCTTTGGGAAGTCATTTAATATATCCTAGGAGTTGGCTCAGTTGTTTGGGATTTGGGAACTTACGTGGATAGAGATCTAACTTTCAATCAGCGTGTGCCTATTGAAAGAAAGTCCTTCTAGCATATAAACAAATAGATTCTTTAGATCTAGCTATGTCCTTCTACTTCTTTATTCAGCATTCATTAAGCCAGCCATTGAATATATTAACCCCTTTTGACATATATCTGTCCAGACAGATGTAAAAAAAACTGGAACACCCACAGAGTTACCTTACTAAAAGGATACAAGGGCTAAACAACATGTCTTATATGGACTGACTCAAAGCCCTGTCACTGTACTCTGTATCCTACAGACTGTTGAGAGGTGGGCTGTGTCTGGCATACAAGGCATCCTTCAACCCAGTGCTGATGAATTTACTCCATATTAGCAAGACAAATACCATCAGAAATACTCAGTCTATGGATATAAACCTCTTCTGCAACATCAACAGAAAGGTTTGTAGGGACAGGTAAATCTTGCATAGGATACCATTGTTGTGGAACTGACTACCCATCCATGTAAAACAAAGCTCATCCCTGTCCATATTGAAGCACAAGTTTGATTTATGGATGAGAAACAAAAAATTTACCCCAGGACACTGTTTTCTGTGCTACTAATGGACAGAGGCAACTCTGAAATGCATTATCCCATGCATGGGTCCCCTCAAATTATCTATGGTATAATCACACTTATTCTCATTGGGTTAATGCATAATTATCAGCCATGGAATGGGTAAGGCTAGTCTGTATCCAAATGGGACAGGTTGATTTGAGCACCAAAAGGGAAATTGTCTGGGCTTAAAATAACCTAGAAATGCAGGTAGCCTAGTACTTACATATTAACCAATAATTGGCTAAGTAATTGGTGTCATTTCTATGTATAGCAACCCATAATAAAATGGTAAACCTGATTTCCTGCTCCACTAGGGGTGGTTTCCATCTTTCATACCAAAACTTCTGCATGCTGTTCACAGCTTTCAGTTTCTCCATAGTACTTTTTTCAGGCACAGTCCCTCTGCTGGACATCCAAGCATAGCAAATTCTAATCTGTATTCAGACACCATTAAGGGAGTATTGCTCAGAGCTAGGTATGAAAGCATAAAAATATCTGAATTTGACAACCTCCTGCAACTCAAACACATCCATATTTACTTAGTTACTCTTGGATGAGTTAGTTATAGAGACTTGATTTCAGTGCATTGAGAGTGCTCCTTGTATAACTGGGTATTATACCCATCATGTCTTCGGGCTCATGGAAGACAGGGATAATAACAATATTTGTCAGAATTGCCATCACCTCATGTCATATTTCTCATAAACCCCATCAAATCAAACTACAGTTATCTTTTTACCTGCAGCTCACACACCCATGCCACATGCGGAACACAGAAATTATTACAGTGCAACAAACAAAACACCTTTCTGTTAGGTGAATTCACTTATCCATCAGTTAATTGGCTTCTATACACTATGAATGATTGCTTTGCTGAGTTATTCCTGGAGTTCATAAATGCTAGTGCCCTGGAGCCAATAATAAAGCTAACAATTAGGGGCAATAATATTATGAACCAAGTCCTAGCCAACCTAGCACAAGTTTGCTCTGCACCAAATATTCCATGTTACTTAAAGCCGTTTTTGCTACAAGATGAGCACCACCTGGTCCACTACCAATTGAGACAACTTTTACAGAATTTTTTCCCATGGTAAGCATTCTTCAGTTCTTGGAAACGGTTTAACTTAAAAATGCTGTTGTCTTCATTTACAACTTTTACAAGCATCTCTATAACTGCTTAGATATGTTTGAAACAGTCTCCCCAAAATATAATTGCAAATGTAAAAAATAAATCCTTCTGATGAAATGTTCATATCAATAAACTGCATATTAAAAGAAAGAAAATGATGATCTGGAAGTCCTCTCTAAACTCCCACATCAAAAACATGTCAGTATAAATCAACAAGGATTTTAAGTATACTATTAAAAATGTAAAGGTGTCTATAAACTTAAAATTGTCAAAAGGATGAACAGAATCTTCTTCAGTTATGTCAGTAAACTATGATGTGATGTCAACAATTTATTTTATTTTATTTGTTTACCAGGAGAGTCTGACTAGGCAAAAAGCCCATTTTCAGCAGAGATCCAGGGAGAAAAGCTCCAGAAAGATATAAACAGTAGACTTGTAAGCATTACAATAAAAATAAAGGTACATACAAAAATACAGAACTGTTCCTATAGCTGTTGACAATACATAATGTTTGTAGGACAGTTGAGATAAAGCAATATGATCTTTACTAATCTTCAATAGTACAATTCATGGTGAGCCCAAGGATGATGTCGGCATATTAATAAATAGATTTAACTTTAATTTCACCCCAAACCCTTGTTATTCTAATTCACAACAGTATTATACACTTTAATCCCAAAGATATTGTCAATATATTAGCAGACATATTTAGGTCTAATTTCACCCTCTGACTCTTGTTGCTCTAATCAAGAATAGTACTATACATTGTGACTCCAAGAGTATTGACAACATTGTAGCAGATGGAATTAGTTTAAGTTTCACCACCCAGTTGTTGTTGTCCCTACTATCTCAGAAAAATGCCATCTCCCAAAATCAGCCCAGAACATGTCATTGATTCACTCCCCATTCTACTCTATGCAGCCCTTACTTTTACAAACCTTCAATCGAATCTCCTGGATAAACTAGAAAGCACCTATAACAAAATAGCAAGATTTGCTTCTAACCTACCTTACCATACTCATCACTGTACAGTCATAAAAAGTCTGGAATGGCTTCAATTCTGGCACCAAATTCTAATACCCCAGCTTGTCACAGCTTATTCAGTCTTACATGACCCATCCTTCTGTCCCTCTCTCTCTCTACCCTTATTCAGCCTTACACCCCCAAATGTACTCTTCACAGTTCTCACCAGAACCTACTGCACATCTATAACCTAGTAAAAACATTGACAAACTACTGTTTTGCTACTCTGTCACTAATGCTTGGAACAAACTTACTTCAAATTTCAGCTCTATCACTTACACCATCGCCTTCAAAATTGCATTAAAAGATAACTTCCATTTGGCATGGTCATGTCTCTGTTCTGAACCAACAAAATCTTACCTTCCTGTCATCTCCTTTCGCCTACTGGTCCCCCGGTGCACCTTTAAATAACAAGAACCCTGTCATCTTATAGCCTTTTTCAATAACTGTCTGCACTCTAATTAGTTATCAATACAATAAACAATCTTATCTTCACATCTCAAAACTTAAGAATGTGTTACATGTAATTGATACTTGTATATCTTTACTAAAAAGAATACTGTCTGTATATATGTTCATTACTTTAATGTAAGTTGTCTGATGATTTTGTACAACTGTTCTTCTTACATATATTCCATTTGTTCATTTTCAAATTGTTAATGTCTATTTTCATATTGTAATGTCTGGAGCTTTTCTCCTCTGGTCTCCACTGAAAAAGGTTATCTACCCAATTGGACTAACCTGGTTAACAAATGTCAAATAAATAAAATAAATATCACTAGCAGCCTGAAGAATCTAGTATCCACACTGCAAGAGGTACGCCACTTAGTCAAGACATTCTTCATGACTGAAGCATGGATGTACCTCATAAGGTAGTTATAGTGGAGCTTTCAGGCTGCCAAGGCTATGGGGCTTAGACTGCTGCTTAACACCTGTCTCTCAATTCCACCAGGATACTAATGGACCACAGGGGTCTTACCCCACTGTCTGAACAAATGGTTCAATTTGGTAAAGGAAGGGGAGACATTGGGCTGATCCTTATACATATATATATATATATGTGTGTGTGTGTGTGTGTGTGTGTGTGTGTGTGTGTGTGTGTGTGTGTGTGTGTGTGTGTGTGTGTGTGTGCACATTTATATATATCAGTGTCACATTTTTAGTCCAAAAAAAAACTGTCAGATGACAGCTGTAGGAAGATTGAACCATAATAACAATAAAATAGTTGCACAAGGGCATCTGCTATAACATTTGCTTACAAAGAGCACTTCTTTATTTTGCATTACAATCCAAACACTTTTTAACGTAGAAAGTCCTTATATTAAAAAATCTTGCACAGTGGCTCCTTACTTGTGTCTGTAGGCATGACACTGAAATTGAAGGGGTGATTTAAGCTTAACAGATGTACCTAAAGTGTTTCTGTTCCTTCCATTCAAAGGCTTAGACTGCAACTCCACTAATAAGGAATGAAGAATACAAGAGAACAGACCATAAAGCATGGCACAGCAGAGCAGCAAATAGCATTGTCATCTCAAATCAACAAGTTCTCCAGTCTGATTCTTAGCCTTAGTATGATGTTTTCATATCTTTCCTTCAGCTACATGGATTTTTTTTCTGGTGCTGCATTTTGCATCTTTGAAAGACATGCAGAAGTTGAACTGGCATTCAATTCTTCAGCCTGCCCACAGCTATGCATGAGGCATATGAGTGAATGAGTGTGTGCATGCTGTGCTAAATCTGTGATATATTCGGAATGGGTTTTAATAGCTTGCACCCACTGGCCATCAGGTTAGGCAGCAGTATTCTCACAACCATATATCTGTGTCTATTTATCTGGAACCACTAGTGAAATGGTTTATAAAGAATAAATGGATATAGTTAAAGGACCACTATGGGCAAAAATTAAAAAATAAACTTTTTTTTTTATATTTTCTTGAATTTCTACACATTGCTAACCTGTATTCATTAGAAAGTAGTGGTCACTACTAATTTTCTTGTGTTTGTAACTCTGTGTCCTTTTGGGGGCAGACATCCTGATCATAGCTTGCTTTATCCTTCCCCATAGTGCACTGTGATGCTACAGTTGTGAGACTAATGCCCAAGGCTGGACTGTCACATCTCAGTTCCATTCACATAGAATGGAAGAACAGAGAAGCAGTGCTAATTTTGATAGGCCTTGGTACTAGTATCACTTACTGTTCTGCCGTGCCTCTTACAAATGTTTTTTCCTACTGATGTGTTACACATTCTATGAAAAAAGCATCCAAAATATCAACTCATTGCTGAGATAACAGACTTGTTTGGGAGATACTACTTTTGTGTGCTTCAGTTCCTTCTCAAGTTACTCCTCCCATTTCCCCTCTCAGTATGCCAAAGTATTACATTTCCTGCCCTGAAATGTTTAGGTAATTAGTCATCTATGTATTATAATAGACATCAGACATATTTGTCCATGTGGTGTATTATCTGAACAGCACTTTCACAGTAAATGATATTACAAAATGCTTGCATCAATCCTTAACATGCAGGATTCTAAGTATTCCAGAGACTGCAATGCTCTGTGTATTACAATTCAAACTGGCTACTCACAGCTGTTGATATGTCTGCAAACAAATGCTTTTATCATCCACCAAGTAATAATCTTATTTCACACAGATCATTATATAATAATGCAGTTGCTACCTCAAACAGGGCACTGATATTACCTTCTAATTTTCCTTACTGCTGCTTTAGTTTGCACAGTCAGTGAAATTTCCATTGCATATTTTACGATGTTACTCCATGTATTTCTCTGTAAGCACAATAAAATGCATACAATCACTGCCCCTAGCAATGGGCACACTCTTCTGTTCGAGTTAATGTCAGTACTACTTTCCAGTCTACACTGTTACCCATGAACACAAGCACAGCAACACCTACATGATGCCTATGTATTTGCCAGCTGATGTCATTAGTATGTTTTCACTGCTACAAGTGTGTGTGGTTATAACTTGACAACTGAATTGGCCACTGTGTCTGACTTACAAATAGTAACAAACCAAAAATTGAAAATGAGCATAGCTCTGAGTGGGAGAATTATGAGAAAATTGGAATAATCATAATATTTATTAAGGAAAAAAGTTAATAGAATTGCAACAAGATCCACTGAAACTTACATGGCCATCTGCAGATTGCTTAAAAATAACTATGGTATAAATCATAAAGCTCATGACGGTCCCTTGTTTTTTTTTATTTCTCAAGAACTGTCAAAATTCTTTTCACAGTTTCAGGCAAGATACAGGCTAAATTATTTAGTTAAATCTATGGAACTTAGAGGTGTGACTTTCTTTAGTACTGTGATGAGAATGAGTTCAAATACCATAGTCTGGTATACTACTATAACTTTACTAAGACTCCTTGTCATCCTTTCTACACATTCTTGAGTATGAAGTATGTTGCAATACTTTCTGTCATCAGCATTATTGCAAGGTTTTCTTTCCAGCCCTTCTAGAATGTCATCTATATAAATACTAACAAAAAAAAAATGATTACTTCCATAATGACCTCATGGTATCCAAATGTCATTCTGTTTTCATCTGAGATATCTCCTTTTATCATGTCTCTTTGTTTCATTTTACCTAGAAATTGTTTTACTCACTGTACATGCCTAGGCCAAATTCAAGTCTACTTTATCCATTAAACATGTTGTTTAATAACATGTCACTCCCTACCAATGACATACTACTGTTCCAGTAAATGTATACTTCTTTCTCAGTGCTCAAGGTATAAGACAGTCCACTACCTATATTGTATCACTACTTACAGTACCAGTATACTTTCCCAATCTCTCAAAGTGTACCTAAATTACATATGTTATACTACTATGTATATTACCAGTATATATTTCTCAACTCTCAAATTGTACCTAAACTGCTATGTTCAATAACTATATGTTTGTATATTTTACATAATGTATATTTTAAATATCATGTGTACCTTGAAAAAATGTTGATACTGTATGAATTTTGTCTGGAGCTTTTCTCCCTGGGCCTCCACTGAAAATGGGCTCTTATTGGCCCAGTGGACTTCCCCAGTCATCAAACTGAAATAAATAAATAAATAATAAATAATGTCATACAGCTGGCAGATATCTGTGTAGGTCATACATGATCTCTCTATGATCTAACACCCTGGATTCTCAGTTAAAGAACTATCTTAGATTTATCTTAGTAATGTGTGTCCATGCAGCCTTGTGTCCTATGCCACATTACATTCCATATATTCTGAAGCATCCTCCTTTGAGACAGGAGTCTAACAGGCAATGCTGTAAAAACATTTTAAATAAAACCATTTGTTACATCATGTTCATCCAGTAAACAAAAACTGAATAAAAAAATTGTTTGAACAAGTCAAGGTGGCAAGAAACACTAACAGACCTACTGAATGTCTTACTTCTTTAAGCCACATATATGCTACCAGCACTGGGCACATGAGTGAGTACGCATGAGTCGGCCGAGTAGGGAGGAGGTTGTTTAAAATACTGCTGATGTTAAAACTTGCTATACCCATGCATCCAGTCATATACAGTAACACATATGCTTACTGGCAGGGCATACATTCACAAGGTTGCAGTCTCTGTAAGTAAACAGCAAATGTGCATACCACAGAATCTTCAGTCTTGGTGTATTTATTAATAATTTGACAAGAATTAAACTTAGAGCGAACACACAACAAATGGTAATAAGGATGAATCCAGTTTACAGAAGCCATATAAATTTAAAAGTAGTCAACAGTAAAATATGTCGAAATAATGACATTTATTGACAGCAAGCAAGCAGAAACCAGTCATAGATTAAAAAGTAGTAAAATATGGAGAAACAATGACATTAGTTTGGCAGCAAGCAAGTAGAAACCTGTCATGCTTATCAGTTGACAGTCTAAGTAATCACATGAATAAAAAAGTGACAAAATTAAGAAATATGGACTATACATTATTTGGCATAACAAAAAAGGACTCTCAGAAATTATTATGATATGAAAAATGTTTATCGTATGATATGGGGGTATGTCTAACAGACATTTAATATTCTGATCTGTATCTTTTTCATTACTAATAGTGCTATGGACTTTTACAATGGAATGATTACTAAACTGCAATTAACATGTAGTAATGTATATTTCAATGAAGTCTAAAGAAAAAAAATAGGTGAATTGTGAAACACTTTATTTATTAATGGACTTCTAAAAAAAAAAACAGGGAGGTTTGATGTACTAGAAATTAATGGAACAGGAACAGTTTTTACCAATTTTGTAACAGTATATATGCCCAGTTTAATGATAATGTATCATCAATACTGCAGTAGGAATGAAGCATATGATTAATTGACTTCTTAAATTGTTTATAAATAGTTCAACATATAAAAAACATGGAGTGAATTCCACAGGAGGAAACTTGATAATTGAAAGTCTTCCAAATGAACATTTTGAACAGATAACAATGCTTTGTCTGCTCTGTGAAGGGATCTAGACAGATGGTAAGGTTTCAGCAGCTCTTTAATGTGGGAAGGACCTCAAGCATGATGAGCAAGTAAGGTCAGGATAAGAATTTTATAGTCTCACCTTGCAGCGGTTGTCAACCACGGATGACTGTATATAACAGAACATACATTGGAGTGCCAAAATTGTTCCTACATGCTTATCACTTGTATTTTCATCACTGATATTTATCACGTATCACTCACATTTCCATACTTTTAATGGCACGTGAACTCACTGAAGTGTCTCAAATTAGCTCACTGTACTGATCATTCAATTCATGTTCATCATCTTTTGCTTTGTCAACTAATAAGTTAAAATTTCAATACAGATTCAGTTTCACTCAAGATGGCTAGTATGAATAATATGTATAGATAGATAACCTTAAAATAAATGCATGCTGTTTGGTTTCTTTGTATTCCACCAGTATCTAAACTGGTTGCTACCTCAGTAGCTCATGGACTCACACAGAAGTGTTAAAATCTGTTAAGCTTCTTGGGGTCATTTATTTATTCTATTTATTTAATAAAATTGTTAATCAGGTAGGCTGACTGCTAAACTGGTCTTCTTTACCCAAAAGACAAATTGGGCCAAAGACAGTACAGCATTAGTACCATGTTACATTTCCCATTGTTTCACATTTTGCTATGTTGTTCACAAAAGTAATTTATGTATTATAGTAGGAAAACTTAATTTTATAGCAATGTTATTCCCAGGATTCACATCTTTAAAATACGGAATACAACAAAACTAATAACATTGGTATATCAGAGTCACAATTTCCAATGGATTAAAGACATGTTTGTATAGGTACTAAAACAAATTTAATAAATTAAGACTTGCATCTATATACTTTATGTATAAATTAGTATTAATTGTTATTTCTCAGTGTGCAAATAAATATGGGTTTGTCTTGTTAACTGTCATTTGTAAAGCAACGTCTCTTGCAAGCTTCCTTTAGATGATCTATGGTTTCAGTTCTGAATCTCAATGAAAATTCTTCTAATTTGGTAATACAACTTTTTAAAACTTTGTTAACTACTGCTGAAATAAATGGTGGTCAGATGCATAGCTAGAGTAGGGTGAAGGGGCAGTACCCCCAGGCACAATGTGTTAGCGGGAAGATGGCAATCGATCATCAGAACCTAATGCCAGTATTGGATATGTGGTCAGACTGAAGCAAAAGTGACTGGGCACCAGAACTCACTACAGCTCTGATAGCTGTCAAGTCAAATACCAGTATTCTTCCAAATTTGATCTTAATTTATAGTTAGAACTTCTTATATTTAATTTAAGCCTTAATGTCAGACACTAGCTTTAATGTACAATTTTAAGAGTTAATATTTTTATTTTCATTTATCTTTTGTTGACTGGGTTAGTCCCACTTAACTAGTGGCCTCTTTTTAGGGGAGACCAGAGGTGGTATTTTTACTAAGAGAAATTTCAGGGAAGGTTTTGTGTGTTACACATCCTGACTTCCTGTTTCCTGTCCAGGCATGGAGGCAGCCAGAAGGAACAGGAAGAAAACATGGCTGATTCAGCTTTTGCAGAAAATGGAGTGAATGTTACTGAAAATGTAGTTGAAATGGTAGAATTGCTACCAGAAGTTTTTTCTGATGATGTGGGTGCAGAAAAAACAGTGACAGTGGACAAAAAGGAGACTGTAGCTGTAACTGAGATGGATTCAGAGGAAAACTTTCAGAGGAGATTGTTTGAAGGAGAGACAGTTACTTCTGAGAAATTCATAATTACAACCCTCCAATCCGGGGTTGCGGAATGATTATTTGGAAGAAATAGTAAACCAAAGTGAGCCAGAAAGTGGAGCAGCAATTTCATGGAGTGACATTGTGGAAAAAATAGAAGAAGAAAAAGGAGAAGATACTAGGCCAGAAAAAGTTCCAGATACGCAAACTGTTGGAGAAGAAGCAAAGAAGAAAGAAGACATACAAAAAAAAAAAAAAAAAAAAAAAAAAAAGAAGTATACATTATGTGTGAGCAGTAAAAAAGAAGAAAGTTTGGACAGATGTGAGGTTTGGGACTCTGTCATAGCACCTCCTGGTGTCAAAGCAAAAGAGGAAAGAGCATTTACTTTAATTAACAAAGAGACTTTTTGTGACTTGATATTTGAGACTGGGCAGGCCATGGAAATTGTTTGGGTGCATATGAACAAAAGAAACATATTTATCCATGGTCATATGTGGTGCAAGTTTTTACAGACAAACAAAAAAAAAGAATAATGATGCAGTTTAGAACTGAAGTTGAAGCAAAAGAACTGAAAGAACATTTGTTAACTATATGTAAAGAAGTAATAGACACTACAAATATATTTGATGAAAGAGGACTATGGACTGGAGGATGGGAATGTGGAGTAATACTAAAAATGGGAAATGATAACATTGAGCATGTACCTAGTATCATTAATGTTCATGATAATAGGGGTTTTGTGAAATACAGGGGGTCAACCAAAGACTTATTTTTTGTGGAAAAAAACATTTAGTCAATGAATGTGATAAAAAAGATGTTATTTATGTGGAAAAACAGGGCATAATGCAAAAACTATGTTTTAAAATGCAAAAAATGTGGCAACACTGATCATTCATGCCTAGAATATGAAATGAATATGCAAGAAAATGAAAATGAAGTTATACAGGAAAAGAGATAGATAAATGCATTCTACAAGAAAATGTGCAAAATGTGTGACTGGTAAAGAGCTTATACATGAAGCTAATGAAAGTGACAAGGAAAAAAACAGAGGAGACAAGTGAGGAAGAAGCTGACTGGCACACAGTAAGAAATAAAAATAATTTAATAGGCAAAAGAGTTAAAGAAAGGAAAAGAAAAATGAAACAAAATGCTTAGAAAAAATAAGAAAGGAAAATTGTAAACATTTTATTATACTAACTGTTCTTAAAAGCTGAAAATATCTTCAAATGTGAACAGTATGGAAATGTTTAAGAAGATAATAGGTATATTACAATGGTGTACTTCTTACTTCTATAGATGCACATATTATTATTTTAGAAGATATCACATTAACAGAGGAAGAAAGAACACAAACTGAAAAACTCTGGAATGGTGAGGTAGTTTGGAACATGGGGAAAGAAACATGCACAGGCATATGTATATTATGTCAAGGAAGCATTAAAATATTAGATGTAATCATAGTGGAACTAGGATGAATTTCATAATAAACTTCAGATGGAAAAATATGTGTATAAAATTATAGCTTTAAAATGTATATGTAACAAAAAAGAGACAGAAAGTATGTCATTATGGTGGTGGGCGATTTTAATTGTAATTTAAGAAAAATAAGAGCAATTGTAATGTTAAAAATGGCTAAAGAAATTATGAGAAGTGGAAAGTGTACGGGAGAATAATCACTGGACCTACAAAAAGAATAAAAGTAGAACAGAAATTGATAATTTTTTAATATCTGATAGTTTAGAAGTTATAAAAAAGGAATTAAGTATCCTGGATTTTTAGATCATATGGCTATATGGGTTAAAGTACAGGAAAATGAAGAATACATATGAATTGGAAAAGGAATAAAGAAAATTAATGAAAAATAATTTGATTTAGAAGAGAAAAAAGAACTTATGGAATTATGGAAAAATCATATGACTATGAGAGAGTTTTGTGAGAACTGGACTCTTTGGTGGCTTAATTTTAAAGAGAAATATAAAAAAGTATTTTTAAAATATATAAGGAAGAAAAGAACAAAAGATAAAGAGAGATGTATGATATTAAGTCAAGAAACATTTAGAGACTTAGTAGAGAAGAATTCATTTTATGAAAAATGGAGAAAAATATATAAAATGAATCAAATTAAAATTAACAACTTGTTATATAAACAAAATATTGTTTACAAGGAAAGAAAGAAGAGGTAGCACCATATTTGAGTAAAATGATAAAAGAAGGAAATAATAAGAGAATTAAAAATAAGGAAGGTAAGCAAATAAGGCAGTAAGAAGGAATATGTGAAATAATTAAAGAATATGTACTGGAATTATTTGTTAAAAGAGAAGAAAACACAGAAAAACGTATAAAGGTAAAAAATTAAATAATGAAGATAATGAGTATTTAGAACAAAAATAACTATGAAAGAATTGAATGAAATTCTAAAAGATATTAACATGAATTCTGCAACATGATTGAGTGGAATTGAATATGGTATGTATAAAGAAATGAAAGAGTGGCAAAAAATATTTTATAGAAGTTATGAATGAATGGTTAGAAACTGGAATTAAAGACAAAGAGATATGTAGAGAAGTTATAAAATGTGTATTTAAAAGGGAAAATAAAGAGGAGATAAAAACTACAGACCTATAACATTGAATAATATGGATTATAAATTTTTTAGGAGAATAATAACAAAAAGGTTACAAAAATGGATAGAATCTATGACCAAAATGTATTCAGAAGAAAAGGAAAATTAAATCAAGAGTTATTATGGATAATAAGATAAGTAGTTGATGATGTCAGAAATAAAAATGTAGAAGCAAAGGTTATGATAGGGGATATAAGTAAAGCCTATGATAATACTCAGTATAAATTATGGGGAATTCTGCAGGCATATAATATAAGCAAAAAAAATATTACAAGTAATAAAATATGCTTATGAAAGGAACTATGTGAAACTAAATGTAAAGGCTGGATTGGGGAAGAAATAAAATCAGTCTGTGGAATAAATCAGGGCTGCCCAGCTAGTAGTGTACTTTTCTCGTTAGTTATGAATGCAATAGTGAAGAAAATTAATAAAATGTTAAGCAGCAGTGGATATAAAATGATGAAGGAAGTACAATTGCTAATAATGTATAATTATGAGGATGATATTGTATTAATTGTTAAAAATAAAGTATGGATGGAAAAAAGTAAATGAAAAATTAAGTAAAAATGTAAAAAAATGGTTTCAGTATAAATAAAGAGAAAAGTAAAGGACTTGGCTTTGATGGTATGAAAGGAGGTATTGCGTTCAATGAAAAATATATAGATATATTGGGAATAATATTTGGAAGGAGTGAATAGAGACAACAACAATGGAATAATGTACTCAAAGAAGTAAAGGATATGACTAATTTTTATAAATCATACAGAATTTCATATTAAAAAAAAGCGCACTTGTTGAATACCATGGTAACAGGAAAAATTGTTTATGTTACTAACATCTATATATTAAGTATGAAAAGGAACCAATGAAGATTATGTTTTCTTTTATATGGGTTTCTAGACTGAAACCAGTCATGAGAGGGAGTCTATATATGAAAGAAGAGTAAGGAGGCTTGGGTTTAATAAACCAAATAGTATATGCAGCATCTCTAATTTTGTACAAGTTATTAAAAGGAATCATGAAGGAAAATAAAAACTTGATAGAAATGATACTATATTATAAATACAAAGAACTGTGGGAAGGAATGGAATTTAAAAAGTAGTAAAAGCATTGTGAATGAAGAAATGAAAGAGTATCAAAATAAAATTGTGTTCTGGAAAATAAAAAAAAGAGTATATGTGAGAAAAATAGAAAGGCATGTTACTTAAGTATTATGAAAGCAATTTATTGCATTGATCCATGGAAAATATTTAGAAATAGATAAGGGAAAAAGCCATAATGATGAGTATAATAACTATAAAAAGATTAAAGAATGCAATGATTTTTTATGTAGATTGTCTATTACAAAATTGCCAGTTAAGGTAAATATGCCATACAAAAAAAGCAAGATATAGTTTGAGACTACTGAGCATGTGTTTTTGAAATGTGAAACAGTTAATTTGTGGAAAGAAATATGTAAATATAATAGGGTTAAAATCTGATCAAATAAATATGGACATAAAAGAATTTGTTTATTATGGTACACAAAAACAAGAAGTGAAGAAAATGGACAGAATAATATATTATGTTTCATGTACTATATGGAACAAGAAAAGTACAGTTCTGCACACTTACCATAAATGTAGATGTTCGAGTGCATTCACTATTGCAGTCATTACAATTGGGTTATCCTGCTGGCAGGCTACCCTCAGTCGGCCTGAATTCCAAAGTCTAGGTCCAGCGTTGGTTGCTGTCGCCTCTTCCCTGATGTCAGTGCACCAGGGGGATAAAAGATGCAGCCGGCGCCATTTTCTTCAGTTTTTTTTGCCCCAGATGTCAGGTGCCCCCAAAAGGGTAGGCTATAAAAATATGTCAATAAAACATGCATGCACTAAAGTATATATATTGCCTTCATCTACAAGCAAATACACCACATAGGTTGTATAGAATAGAGAAGTACAGATAAGTTCCAGCAAGGAAATGGGGAATGGCGAGTGGGTAACCTGGACTGCAACAGTGAATACACTTGAACATCTACATTTATGGTAAGTATACACAACTGTACTATGTTCTTCATGTTTCACTGTTGCAGTCATTACCATTGGGTTGAATCCCAAAGCTAAGGTTGGGAGACTGGAGCTAAACAGCATTAGGAGCGGCTATTAGGCCCTGCAGAACTGCAGTGGCAAAGCCTGCCCTGGATTTAGAGTAGAGTGGTAAGTGATAGTGCTTTGTGAAGGTGTGCACTGAACTCCAAGTAGCAGCCTCTAAAATGTCTTTGGTGGGTACTCCCCTGAGGAAAGCTGCTGAAGTGACTGCTGCTCTGGTTGAATGTGGCCTAATGCCCTTAGGTACTGGCTTGCCATGTTGTGAATAGGAGAAACGAATGCAGTGGCCTATCCACTTTGAAATAGTCTGCTTTGACACTACCTTAGGCATAAATGTTGGGTTCGTCCTCAGAGATACCCTGTCTGGATAAAAAATGACAAAAGGTTCCACAGCCATGAGCGCTTGTAGCTCTGAGACTTGTCTTGCAGAATTTATTGCTAGGAGCAGAGCTGTTTTCCAAGATAAAAACTTTATATCAGCTGTAGCGGCTGGCTCAAAAGGAGGCAGGGTGAGTTTTTCCAAGACATAATTGAGGTCCCATGCAGGTATTGGTGATCTCCTTGGAGGCCTTAAATTTTTGGCCCCTCTGAGGTACTGCCTTAATAAAGGATGAGAAAAGATTGGTGGCTCTGTATTGTAGGATAGGCCTTTGTCCAGCATCTCAGTCAAGTATTGCAAAATCTGAGGAATATTTGGTACAGCTGTGTCAATTCCTTGTGCCTGGTTCCAAGCACAGAATCTCTTTCATTTTCCAGCATAGGATTTTCTAGTACTAGGCCTCCTGGCCTCCAAAATGACATCCATCACCGCTTTAGTGAGAGGTGTGTTTTGTATGACTACATTATTCACCATGCTGCCAGATTTAAGGTCTTGAGTTGGCTGTGCAGGATCTGATTGTTCTGCTGGGACAGTAGATGAGGCAGTTGAGGTAAGGTTCAGGCTGGGCATTGAGACAAGTTCCTTAGGATTGGATACCAGTACTGGCGTGGCCAGTCTGGGGCAATCAGTATAATTTTTGGCTTCTCCTGTCTGACCTTTAGGAGTACCTTGGGGAGGAGAGGCAGAGGAGGAAAGGCATATACTGTTAAGTTTTTCCAGCTGAAAGATAGGGCATCCACTTTCCATGCTTGTCTGTAATGAGTCCTTGTGCAGAATCTCTTTAGTTGGCAGTTGTGAGGTGAGGCAAATAGATCTATATCCGGGCATCCCCATTTCCTTGTTACCATGCTGAAAACTTGTGGATCCAATTTCCACTCATGGGGATCCATGAGGTTTCTGCTTAGTTCATCTGCCAGAGTATTTATCTTTCCTGGCAGGCATTGTGTCTGCAGATGTACTTGGTAAGTCAATGCTTTGTCCCACAAAGTCATGACTAGTTTGCAAAGGGGGTAAGAATGAGTGCCTCCCTGCTTGTTTATATACCACATGACCGTGATATTGTCTGTCTTTATCAGTAGTTGTCCTGGATGAAGTAGGTCCTTGAAGGGCAACAGCTAGCATCTCTTTTTGATTGATATGTAGATGCATTTGGTTTGCGGAACATGTGCCTTGAATACATCTTCCTGCCATGTGGGCTCCCCAGGCATAATCCGATGCATCCGTTGTTAATGTCTGTGTGGCTGGGGGTTGAGTGAACTGCTGTCCCTTGTTGTGGTGACAGGCCTTCGCCCACCATCAAAACTCCTATTGCAGGCTGGGAATGAGAGTAACTATTGCTTCCAGGCTGTGGCAATGTTGAGTCCAAACACTTTTTAGGTACCACTGAAGTTTCCTTATATGCAGTCTTGCATAAGAAATTAGTAGAATGCAGGATGACATGAAGCCCAGAGCCTGCAGAATTTTTCTTGCAGATAACTGGGCCTTTGTTGCCAACAGTTTGAAATAGGTAGTCAGTTGCCTTTGTTTGTCTGGCATGAGATAAGCCATCTGGGCAGTTGTATTTAAGCTTGCACCCAGGAATATGATCTCTTGAGAGGGTACTAGTTTTGATTTCTGTTCATTGACTGTGTACCCTAGGCATGGTAGTAATCTCTTTACAAATGCCAGATGCTGTAGTAGAATGTCCTTGTTCTCTGCTTGAATGAGACAGTCATCCAAGAAAGGATATATTTGTATTCCTCTTTGTCTGCAGTATACAATTACTGGTGCCAGGCCCTTTGTGAAGACCCTGGGCACAGCAGATAAGCCAAAGGGCAGTGCAGAGAATTGGTAGGGCATTGAGCCAGCTTTGAATCTGAGGTATCTTCTGCATGTTTGTCTGAATAGGACATGCATGTATGCCTCTTTTAAATCTAAAGTCACAAGCCAAGCTGCTGTAGAGTCAACATTTTGAATTTTGGAATATCCAGATATGTGTTTAGAATAGATAGGTCCAGTATTGGTCTCCAGGCTTTGTCCTTTCTGGGTACCAAGAATAGTCTGGAATAGAATCCTTGTCCCTGCTCTTGCTCTGGTACTTGTTGAATGGCCCTCATGTCCATGAGGGATGGGACTTGTTTTTGTGCCTCTGTCCGCTGATGTTTTGGCAGGTCTGGCCAACTGTTTGCCCTTGGCAGGGTGTGGAAGTGAAACTTGTAGCCTTGTGACACTATGTTTAAGACCCATTTGTCTTGGGTTATTATGTGCCAATTTTGAGAAAAAAGTGCTAGTTTTCCCCCTAAAGTTGCTGCCAGAAGATAAGTGCTTGGTGCAGGCAGGGGGAAGTCATTGTGACTGTTTCCTGTATGGCTGTGATTTGTCTTCTCCAGTTTTGGAGGTAGGAGCACCCCATTGTTTAGACCTGTATGAACCTTGGGACTGGGATCTGCCTCTAGGGCATCTGTATCTGCTCCTTTGTGGCATGTCTGACACTGGAAAGGACCAATTCTCTGTAGGCCAGTTTCTACTAAATCTGGGAGGATGTACCTGCAAGAAATCCTTGACTGTTTGCATAGATTTAGCTTTGTCCTCCATTTTCTGCAACACCACTTCTGCTTTAACACCAAACAAAGTATCATGCTGTAATGAAGCATCTAATAGTTTTGCTTTAACATGATCAGGCAGATTCTGTTCTTTTAACCAAGCATGCCTCCTAATGACAGAACCTGTAACAGCGGCCCTGCAGGAGGCCTCCAGAGAATCAAAACCACATTGCAAAGTATGCTTTCCCACTTGTTCAGCTGCATGCAATAAATCCTGCATTTCTTTGTTTTCTGTACAATCTGAATTTGTTAACATTTTCTGTTTAAACAGTGACATAAGATATTGCTGATATTTAAGCATATGAAATTGGCAATTTAAAGCTCTTACAGCCAAGGTAGCAGAAGTATAAATCTTTTTACCCAATCTGTCCAGGGCCCTAGAATCCCTATCAGAGGGGATAGGTTTTTTTGCAGTGGAAGCCTTGACCTCTTTGGGACCCTGAGAAATGGTTTCCGGGTCAGCAGCAGGGTTTTTATAAAGAAATTTATGTGAGTCAGGAACCCTGTAGTATCTGTCTGGCTTAACGGGGGCTGGTGGTAGAGAGTCTGGTGGGATAGCAAGGGGCCTGTGCTGAGGCAATAAAAGAAAGTCTCTGAGCCTTTTCTTGGATTCTGAGTAATCTTGGCTCTCCCAGTGGAAATGCTCCCTCATAGTATGCAGTGTCTCCCCAAAAGAATAATCCTCAGGAGGAGAGGCTGATGGGATAGATTATTCAGCATCAGAATCCTCATAGGGAGGAATAGAATATTCCTGTTCAGAGGAGGAATCAGAGGAAATGGAAACCTGGTCTGAAGATTCGTATTCTATCTCTTGCCTAGGCCTCATCATAATGGGGGTGGGAACCCCTGATCAAAGTAATTATGTCTTCGGCCATTTTAAGCATCTGTTTTTTAGGCATGGTGGCCTGTCCAGGAGAATGCTGTACTTGTCTCTTTGTCTTTAGAGCTGTTTTAGTCTTTGCCTTTGAAGCTGAAGTAGGTTTCACATATAACTGTGTAGGCCTGAAAACACCCTCAGAAGCCGATGCCTGTTCAGCGGCTCTGGACCCATCTGAGGGAATAGTTTCCGAGAGTCCAATACCTTGAGTTTCCAGCGGCCTAGTTGACTCCATGTGGGAGTCGGAAGCGGCCTGTGGCTCTGAGGTAGCGGGTGCCAGGGGTTGCGAAAGCACCTCACTGAGAACCGGCGAATCGGCGGCAGGCTTAGCGGAAGCCTCGTCATCGGTTTTGGATCTCGGATGTCTGTCTTTTTCTTTTTCTTTGCGCTTTTTATAAATTCCGGTAGTCGGCTGTTCTGATGGCATTATATAATTAAATCTTCTGCCAAAGTAATGGAATGCAAAATCGTACTGACATTTAATAGTGTGTTGGTTAAATCTAGCGCAAAACCGACAACTAGCAAAGTTGTGGTCAGGGCCTAGGCAAGGAATACAGTAAGAATGAAAATCCTTATGAGGTATTTGATTCTCACAAGAAATACAATTATTAACGTTTTCTGACATTGGTCTGGAGCAAGAAAAAAGTTTCCCCAATGGGCTACTTAGCTTTAATGAAGACTTTGGATCTGAAATTCGAATTTGAAATTTCAGGAGTCGGCCGACCGGCACTTGCGAACTACTTTTGCTTCGGGCAATGCACGGCAAGAAAGACTGAAGAAAATGGCGTTGGCTGCATCTTTTATACCCCTGGCGCACTGACATCAGGGAAGAGGCGACAGCAACCGACGCCGGACCTAGACTTTGGAATTCAGGCCGACTGAGGGTAGCCTGCCAGCAGGATAACCCAATTGTAATGACTGCAACAGTGAAACACGAAGAACATCTAAATGAAATTAAATAAAATAGAAAATGGACTTTGACAAAAATATTGGAGAAAATAATGTTTTGGTTGTGGATAAAAGAGTGGTGAGGGAATATTTAAACTGAAGTTGATAATGTATGGAGATTTGTAAATAGATGTAAACAATGTAAACATGTAAATAATATGTAATGTATATATCAATACAAAAACCTACTCATTACCACGTTCATCATCCGTATAGCCGATGAGCATGAACATGCATATGTTTCATCCCCAGCACACTGGCAGCTCTGAGAATGAAGTAAAATGGAGGAGTTGGTTTGTGAAATGTGTAGATAAGCAATCAGAGGGCATTATGCTTGATTCTGAAGAGGTGCTTCAAGCAGAGTTGTTTGGTTCAGCAAAAGTGGAAGAGCAACAACAAGAAGAGATTGTAGTTATAACTCTCCAGTTCAGAAGATTGCCGGATCATGTATTGGCAGATTTATTGAATGAGAACGAACTTGAGAGTGAAGGAAAATAAGGTAAACACCTTGATGTTGGAGAAAGAGAAAATTATAGTGCATATACAGGGTAAAGAAAAAAACAATGGACAGGTATGAGTTACAGGACACAGTTATTGTACCTCTGGATACAAAATCTCAAGAGGTAAGAGCATTTATTTTGTTTAAGAATGAGCCTTATTGTGACATTTTTTTAAAATGGCTATATGACTAGAGACTTTTCTGGGAAGGTTTGAAAAAAAAAGAAGAGTATCCCTAGAATAAATATATTGTTAAGACGTTTTATCATGAGATTCAAAAATAGTGTGTGATGATATGAGTTATTGCCATCTGTGCCAGGGAAAATAGGGCATTGCATGTGTAACATATGCCAGCATAGATAGCTGGAATTTTGTAAACAGTTTTGTAAATAATTTTCTGCCATTTGACGATCACACTGACTTTTACAGATGATTATATTAAAAAAGTATCAGCAGTGTTATTATAAATGATTAAATGTTTATTTTTAAACAAAGAATTCTAAAGTTTTTAAATACTGCAACATATCTTAGAAAAGCTCTGAGACTGTTTTCTACCAGAGTCATGTGATCAAATGTGATGTCATTCTATAATCAGCAATGAAGTGATGGAACTCACAGATTTGTTTGTTTTGTTTTCTTTGGAACCTGATATAAAAAATGTATAACAGTTATCACAGTCAGTTCAGTTAGATCCATGTACGTTTGAAGAACATCACCTTGCCTTGTGGAAGTAAGCAACTCAGCATCTAATCTTGCCTAGCTGTATTCATTAATTTAGATATGGAACAGTTCTTCTTTAGACAGTCAGGAGTTACAGTAAGATCAGCTAAGTATTGTTTTCTGCATCTGCTTGAATCTGTCCAACTGTGTTATTTTTATTTCTCCTGTGATTGAAACTCTGATGTTTCTTGCAATTAAATATTTAATAATCAATTTTTTTCTATTTTACTATTTATTATTACATGTTTTTACACCTTTTATTGTGGCTAGTCTTTTAGAGATTACTTTTAACATCTTGAGAATACTTGTGCTTATTCTAGTGACACATCGGCCACTCTATAAAGCCTTGCTGCTTGGCTTACACTTTACTGAGTAAAAATATACTAACATAAATGGTACAGTTGGATACCCTTGTAACAGCCGAACAGTGACTGGCTGGAGGCAGCATCATTACCTTACTGTCTGGGTGTAAGGGGCCACAGCTAGTAAATCTGTGCCAGCCTTTCCCAGGAGTGTGTGTGTGTGTGTGTGTGTGTGTGTGTGTGTGTGTGTGTGTGTGTGTGTGTGTGTGTGTGTGTGTGAAAATCCAATACCCAGGGTTTGGGTGTGTCACTGACTTGGAACTGCTCTTGGGGGAAATTGTGATGGATGCAGAGAGCTGCAGTTTAAATTACTGTGTAAATCCATCTTGGTTTTTAGTGACAGTCTCTCACTGGTTTCAGTGGTGAAAACTGAGGCACCTTGATCGCTGCTCTGGGTACGGAGGGCCCATTACAAAGGTAACATGCAGTTTCAAACCAAGATTGATAAAGAGACTATTAAAGGACATGTACTGAAGCATTTTTTGTCCATAAGTAAAAAGTATTGTTAAAGTATTAGACAATAGGGGTTTATAGACTGCAATGTCATTTTAAAAATAGAAAATGATAAAATCATTCACATTCCCTGCATGATAAATGTACAATGGACTACAGCTGTTGTTTGATATGGGGGCAACCAAAAACATGTTTTTTTATTGTGGAAAAGAGGGTCATTTTGTTGGTAACTTTGACAAAAATATGTGGGGCTTATGGTCATGATGTTAGAAAATGTGAAAGTAATAAATCTGAACAAGGAGACTATTTAAAGGAATAGAATGAGAGGGAACAAAAACTAGAGAAGAATAACAAAAAAGTAACTAGGGAATCAACATCACATGAAAATAATCAGAGTGAATATGTATGAACAGTTTCTGAGGAAATACAAGACTTACAAATAAAATAAACAAAAGAAGGTGAAGTAGAATTGGAATTAGACATTAGTGAAAATAGAAATATTGATTTGAAAGTAATTAAGAAGAATGGTGTAATAAATGTGAGGTAAACATTACAATATTAGATGTTAGAAGGTTAACAAAAGATGAAAGATTTCAGATAGAGAATTTATGGAGAGGGGGTATAATTTGGATTGTGGGAGAAGAAACTTACTCAGGGATAGCAGTATTATATAATATATGAACTTCAATTTTAGATTACACCTTAGTATGACAGAGAAAACTAACTGTTGTAGATTTTAGATGGGAGAAGAAAATATATAGAATTATAACAATACATGCACATGTATCCTATAAAGAAAGGAAAAAAGTTATTCAAAGAGATATTTGATTGCATAATAGTTACTATGGACATTATAACTGCAGGAGACTATAATTTTAATTTGAAATATAAAAAAAAGACAGAGTTGATAAAAGAATAATGAAAGAGATTATGAGTTGTGATTTAATATTAGGGAATTTACATGGTTATACGTATATGGGGAAATAAATCGGAGATTGACTATTTTGTGGTTTCTATAAAGATTATTATAGAGGAAGACAGAGCAGGCAGGATTTCAAATCATATGGCTATACGGTTAGAAACTGAGGAAAATAAAGAGCATATTAAAATTGGAAAGGGAATTAAACAAATTAATGAGATAATTGGAATGAAAAATGGTAAGTGAACTTACTCCAATTATGGAAAGAACATTTATCTATGAGAAATTGTTATGCTATTTGGACAGAATGTTGGTTGATATTTAAAGAAAAATTATAAACCAGATTATTTGCAATGGGAATGTATACGACAAAGCAAAAAACAGGAGAAAAGGAATTACAAAATAAAACATTAGATAATCTGGACAGAAATTAAAATGTTTATTATATGAAAGAGGCAGAGATATATAAAAGGAATCAAAAGAAAATAAAGGCATTATTGTATAAGCAAAGATAGTTTTTGCAAGGTAAAGAAGAAGAAATGTATCACTATTTGACAAAAAAATTAAAGAAGAAAGTGGTACTATGAGGGATGTGAAGCGACAAAATGAAATTATGGAAATTATAGTGAAGTTTGTTAAAAATACTGTCAGTAAAGAAGAGTTACATCGGCTAAATGAATGGAATGTTAAGCAACTTACTAAAAATATAAACAGAGAATTAGATAAAATAGATCTCTGTAATGGAATTTGACTTGATGATGAAGAAAGTTAATATAGGCTCTGCAGCAGGATCCAATGAAATAGGTTATTTAATATATATGAATTTGGAATTATGGCAAAAAGAAATATTTATGTTTGTGTTAAATGAGTGTTTAAAAGATTGTATTTGTTATACAAAAGTATGTAATGGTATAATGAAATGTATATGGAAATCAGAGAAAAGGGGAAATAATTAATTGAAGACCAGTTGTATTAAATAATACAGATTATAAGATATTTATGAAAATATTACATTCAGGATTAGAAAAACAAGATAAGTAAAGTGGTAGAGGATAGTATATAAGGTATTAAAGGAAGAGGATGTCAGGAATTATTAGTGATTGCTATAGGGTTACTGAATGATATAAAAAAGGAGGAAAAATATTAATAGGTAATATAAATAATGCTTTTCATACAACAGACCATGATGCATTATGGAATATTTTGGAAAGTTACAATCTAAGTAAACAGTTACAAAATGCAATTAAGTCAATATATAAGAATAGTAAAATAAAGTTTTCATAAATAGCTGGTTAAGTGAAGAAATTAAGATTAATACAAGGTTGCCCAATGAGTAGCATTTTATTTGTGATGGTCATGAATTGTATAGGAAAAATAAAAAATGAAAAATAGGAGGGTGGCGAGGTATATAGAGTGAAGGTATTGTATATCCAGTTATGTCATATGCAAATGATATGATCCTCATGACTAAGGAAAGTAAAATGATGGAACAAGTAATTCTTAGGACATGCTATTATTAGAGGAATATAGGAATGTCATTGAATAGTAGGACAAGTAAAGAATTTGGTTTAGAGCAAATGATAAAGGGAATTCAATCTGGAACAGAATGTTTTTTGTTTGTTTTGTGAATAACACCTGGATCTATAAAGGCAGTTAAGGAACAATGGATAAAAATTTTACAGGAATTAAGACAGCTTAGTATTATATGGAGTAAATGCAGAATATCCTATAGAAAGAAAATATATTTAATAAACAGTATATGGATGGGAAGAATAGGATACATGGCAAGTATATATATATATATATATATATATATATATATATATATATATATATATATATATATATATATATATATATATATATGATGTCAAGAGACACAGAAAAAACAAATTAATGAATTAATATTTAGCTTTGGGGTTCTAGGTTAAACTCAGTTAAAACAAGAGTGTTATATATGGATAGTGATGATGGGGGATTAGGTTTATTGAATCATATAGTTTATGGTGCATCTTTAAATATATATAGCATTATAATGAATAAATGGAAATGAAAATGATTTTATAACAAAACTGCTTAAGATAAAATATAACAGAATGGAAGTTAATAAAATTGAATAAGAGAGAAAGAGAATACAGAAACGAAGAAATACAAAGTTAAAAAGAAAAAAAGTAAAATTATAAGAAATAGAAAGTTATAAAGAAAAAAGTAAAATTATAAAAATTAAATTTAGGAAATGTAGAAAATAATAGGAGATTATGGTATAAAAATATAATGATAGAAAATTATTATGTTAATCCATAGAAGCATTTGACAACAGAAAAAATCAAAGCTATAAAGCAAAGAAATGCCTGGTGCATGAAAAATGAGGAATGCCAGAATTTTTTATGGAGATTACAAATAGCAAAGGTGGATGAGTTTAAATACTTGGGATCAACAGTTCAGAGTAATGGCGAGTGTGGAAGAGAGGTGAAGAAGAGATTACAGGCAGGGTGGAGTGGGTGGAGAAGAGTGTCAGAAGTGATTTGTGACAGAGTACCAGTAAGAGTGAAAGGGAATGTCTACAAAAGGGTAGTAAGACCAGCTATGTTATACGGGTTGGAGACAGTGGCATTGACAAAAAGGCAGAAGTCAGAGCTGGATGTGGCAGAGTTAAAGATGCTAAGATTTGCACTGGGTGTGACAAGAGTAGACAGGATTAGGAATAAGTATATTAGAGGGTCAGCCCAGGTTGGACAGTTTGGAGACAAAGCCAAATTGGCGAGATTGCATTGGTTTGGACATGTGCTGAGGAGGGATGCTGGGTATATTGGGAAAAGGATGCTAAGGATGAAGCTGCCAGGTAAGAGGAAAAGAGGAAGGCCTAAGATAAGGTTTATGAATGTGGTTAGAGAGGACATGCAGGTGGTTGGTGTGACAGAGCAAGATGCAGAGGACAGGAAGAAATGGAAACAGGTGATCCGCTGTGGCGACCCCTAACCGGGAAAAGCCGAAAGAAGAAGACTGCAGGTAAAAAGAAATATGCATTTAAAAAAGAGATAAAAGAGTATGTCTTTTTTGTAATGAATTAATATTCTACAGATCATGTCTCATTGACATGTAAAAGAGTTCAAAATTAATGGAAAAAAATAATAAGAAAATTTGGATGAGTTTCAAGAATATAAACAGGTGAATATGTATATGATTGAATATAGATTTTATGAATGTTTAGATAATGAACACATTTAAAGATTAGATAGAAAGGTTTTATATTATTTGGACTATTTGAAATGAAGGATTGAATGAGAGTATATTTAATGGTAATTGGGTTATTCCAAATAACAAAAAAAATATGTGGTGGTTATGGAAAAAGGAGTGAGAGTTTATAAGTATATGATATGCGAATTTTGAGGAAATTAATGTATAATTTGTATGTAAATATGTCTATATATAGATTTGTATATATTTGTCAGCATGTGTAATTATCTGTACATAATAAAGGACCCCACAGGGTGTTTTACATCCACCTACACTATCATCAATTCAAGCAGATTGAATCTTGTTGTAATGTCATATCTGAAGGACAACACACTAAGGAGTGCAGCCTCCCCCACCTTTATACTGAACAGCAGTGTCAGCAATCTACTTCATATGGCAATAGAACCCACAGCCTTTTGCGCCAAAGGCAGGTGTGCTACTTGTTCTGCCACTGACACTACACAATATGGATAACAGAAGGGTTGGGGCACTGCCAGGTAGCCAGTTAACGTTTTGCATTGTCAGATAGTGATTTCCTGGGGCTGGAATGAAGAACCTGTATTTTATTAATGCTGTTTTTTTTTAACAATTATGAATGTTGACTCAGGTGAAGTGTGAAAAAAGGAAGGCCATTTTCAGGGTAAACTGGGCCATATTCAGTGTTAGCTATCAGAACATTCCTGGCTATTTCCCTTATAGACTCATAAGTGAGGTAGTTAGAGACAATGCTGTATTACATTAGTTCTGTAGATATTTTAACTACTTACATGTTCCATGAGTTTGTCAAAAGACAAAAAGGGGATTAAACAGGATGACTAAGTATAAGTTTATATCTTTCCTATATTGTTTTCTAATAAATAAATAATCTTAATAGTATCAGGATCAATTACTCATTAAAACTAAAGAATATCAACAGTTTTATTGTGTGTATTGAAAGCCAGTTTTCTTTGACACACTGTGATAATGTGCTGAACTCACTTTGCACCTGGGTTTCTAAAGAGTGAAATGATGGTTCCCACATAAAAATTAGAATATTTTAACTGTATTAGGTCATGATCCGCTGTGGTGACCCCTAACCGGGAAAAGCCGAAAGAAAAAGAAGAAGGTGGGATTACACCAATAAGGTCATTTTGAATAAGGGAAAAAGAATACATGATTCAGTACTGTGCCTTGTGGAATCTTGCAGCAGAGACTCCTGTAGTAGAGTTTTTATCATCTGATGGAGAACTGAATGTTCTATTTGTGAGATAGTTATCAAAACACTTTATTGCTGCATCTCCTAAATGTATAGCAGGGAGTATAGCTCTGTTTGAGATGATGATGGACAACAAAATCAAAAGCCCTTTTAAGATCATAAATATACCCCCTGCTAATTAATCTTTATTAAGCATGGATTACATCTTTTCAGTAGCCATACTTGTGGCAGAAAGTGTATTAAGCCTTTTAACAAACTCATGTTGAAAGGCACAAAGTATACCATAGTTGTTGATGTATCCCATTCTTTGTCTGTTTTTAAAATTTGCATATTTATTTTTGTTCTGGGCAACAGGAAGGGCAAGAGTTGAACTTTAGTTTATTAAATATTAAGTATGTCAATATCTTCAGTTCTAAGCCATGCTTCAAGTTCATCATGTCTGGAGGTGGTGGTATGAGACTGGCTGGACTCTACTCAATCCTTCCTGGATAGGCATGCCCACCCTTCCCTGTTGCACTATCAAGCACCCAAGCAGGTAAATGAACCTGGGTCTCTTGGGTCATGCTCAGGTTTTATCCCTCTGCCCCACAGCATGGTTATAGGTTCATAGGATAATACTAGGCTATTAGGCCTGAGGCCCTTATAACCCTAGCCAAGAATTTCACCCATGTTCCTACAAAGTCAGCACCTGTTTTCCCTGTCCAGCAGGGACACAGGTGGGATACCAGGGGTATATTTTCTGTTTCCCATCCAGTCGTCCACATTCCTCTTAAAGAGGGCTAGTGAGATACTCTGCTTGACATGGAGAGGAAGTCTATTCCACAGATGGGGGAGTCACTGGGACACAAATCTATACTGCCAACAAGTTCTATTAATGTCACAGACCAGGTTGAGACCTTGCAAGTGAGTTGCACAAGTGGAGTTTGACTTATGGATATGTAGCAACTCCATCAAGGCTAAGTCTGAGATGGCCTTGTATGCCAGACACAGGTAACCTCTGAGCAGTCTGTATGAGACTAAGAAGATGAACAGGGCTTTTAGCCTATCTGTATAGGATAGGTGTTTGAGACCCTGGATTTTTCCTGGTAATGAACCTCTGTGGTCTTTTCAACTGCTGCATGTGCTTGGCAAGGTACATGCCAAAGGGAGCACTGTACTCGATAATGGGTCTGATAATGGAGGAGTACAGGGATATTATGGCCTCCTTGTTCCTGGATGAAATACCCTTACTTATGTGGTGGGCCATGTAGAAAGTCTTCGGTACAATAGAGGCAACATGGTGGCCAAAAGTCAGGTTGCTATCAACCTGGGTGCCCAAGTCCCTCATGACTGATTGCATGCTTAGTACATTGTTATTAATGTGATAATTAGTGGGAACACCATTTTACCCTAAGGGGATAATGATGCATTTCTTGGCATTCAGTTTCAGGCTATGCTTCTGACACCAGTCATTAGTTTGGTTAAGGCCCTCTTCGAGGATGTTCACATCACTAGGGGAATTTATGACAGTGCCCAGCTTGCAGTCATCTGCAAACATGATCAGCCATGAACCACTGGTTTTGGCTTGCACCTCAGAAAAATATATCCCAAACAGTAGAGGCCCCAAGACCAATCCTTGGGGTATGCCGCTTGTTGCAGGTCTACTACTAGAGGTGGCTTCCCTGATTTTGGCTGAGTGGGTTCTATTAGTGAGCCAGTTAGCAACCCATCTGTTACCATATGAGTTGATGCCTGGCTGGGAGAGTTTATCTATTATGCCTGAGTGGGGAATAGCGTTGAAGCCTATGGCTAGGTCAAGGTAGGTGGTGTGCACTGTCTTGCCCTCATCTGTGGCTTTGGTGACTGTTTCAAAGAAGGTGACCAAGTTTAACAGGCATGCTCTCCCTTTGACAAAACCAAACTGTGTGGGATCAAGCATTTGGAGGTTGCCAATGTCCTTGTTTATAAGGTCCAACATAATGCGTTCCATGACCTTGCAGATCAGGCTAGATAGGCTAATGCGCCTATAACTGCCTGGGACGGTGGACACTCCACCTTTGTGCAGAGGGTTGACAGTTGCTGTCCTCCATTCTGCTGGGACAAATCTCATCTGGGGGCATACTAATATGATACTATATATATATATCAGGATTCTGTAGCGCATATATATATATATATATATATATATATATATATATATATATATATATAAGCGCTACAGAATCCTGAAAGCCCAAACTCCTGAAGGCCAAAATCCTAAGACCAAAATCCTGAAATTTCAAAATACTGAAAACTCAAAATCCTGAAAACGCACAGGATACCAACACTCAGTATATTTCAACACAAGTACATACATTAACAAATAAAACACAAACTATATTACTGTTCTCCATGTATAATCTGGGGTGCAAGCCCCCCTGCACCCCCCCATGTGGGTGGCTGCGCCCCCCACACCCCCTGCTACATAAATATATCAACTCCAAGATTGCACTTAGTGTAGTGAAGTGCAATCTCAGAGTTGATATATTTAAGTAGCAGGGGGTGAGGGGGGCACAGCCCCCACATGGAGGTGCAGGGAGGTTGACCCCCTGCATACAGTTGAAGGGTAATATGTTTCTGTATGTACTTGTGCAGAATATACTAAGTGTTGGTATCCTGCGCGTTTTCAGGATTTTGAGTTTTCAGTATTTTGAGTTTTCAGGATTTTGGGCTTTCAAGATTCTGCAGCGCTCCCATATATTTTGCTTATGAAATGTTTAAGTGCAATAAATATTTAAACTTCTATGTAAATGCAGTTTTCTCCAATTGAGTATTATACATGTTGACCTCTGTGTATATGCGAACTTTCTTATACTCATGCATTTTATATGCCAATGCCATTTTGATGAATGATTTTATTTTACTATTCACATAACCTGGGCTGAGCCTGCAATTGGTCTTAGGTGATCAGTGCTCTACCCCATAAAGAAAGAAGTGTGTGTGTGTGTGTGTGTGTGTGTGTGTGTGTGTGTATGTATACATATATATATATATATATGTACATACTTCATGTGGTGCAATCACGCCATTATTTATAGAGCATATTTGTGTTTATTAATAGATTAACACAACTGCAGTGTCCTTTTGTACCTGTCATGGAATTGTATGCCCACATGAAGCAGACATCCATTACTGGTTTGCTGTAAGGGAACTGGCCTTGATTGGTTTACTTACAGCACATTAAAAATGGATTCAAATGTTCTTACAAAACAATTCAGGTTGCAACATTTCAATGACTTTAACCAAAGTATTAGATTAGCACAATATATGATTTTTATAATCAAGAAAAATGTAACAAAGGAACAGACTTGTTATTTCCTCTGCAACACATTTAGAGTGAATCATGTACATCAGATGCATAAATGGAAGCTTTTGTGGGAAACATCCCACCAGTAACCAAACGGTGGTAGTTCTACATTTTTTCTATAATATGTAGCAACAGTAAAATATTACAGAAATTGTCAGTGATTGAGACTTAGAAATACTTTATTTTTAAGGCAAGTCTGAAGAAATTAATTATTTCAAACAGACTGTGTCTTACACTTCCACTGCTCTTCAAATATGCTACATAATTACTTACATGGAACATTTCAGATGCATAACTTGAAGTATCTGCTAAATCATTATGTATTTTCTAAATCTGGGTGTGTAACTTTGGTTTTTAATATGTTTTATTTTCAGAACCGTATTTGGTGGTCACCTTCCAGGTCACTACATCCACAGCAGCTTGCAGCAGCTGTTACTCCTCCCCTTCCCATGGCCAGATTTTGGCTCCCTGCTGTTTCCCAGTTTGATAATTTCACAGCAGTTGTTACAACTCCACTTCCTATGGTCAGAGTGTGACTCCCTGCTGTTTCCTGCTCTGATAATTTCACAACAGTTTTTCCTCATCCCCTTCCTATGGTCAGACTGTGGCTCCTTGCTGTTCACCAGTTTAATAATTTCACAGCAGTTGTTATAACTCTACTTCCCATGGTCAGATTGTGGCTCCCTGCTGTTTCCTGGTCTGATAATTTCACAGCATTTGTTCTTCCTCCCCTTTCCATGGTCAGACTGTGGTTCCTTGCTGTTTCCCAGTTTGATAATTTCACAGCAGTTGTTACAACTCTACTTCCCATGGTCAGACTGTGGCTCCCTGCTGTTTCCCAGTCTGAATTTCAAAGCAGTTGTTCCTCCACCCCTTCCCACAGTGAGATTGCAGAGCCCTGCTGTTTCCCAGTTTGATAATTTCACAGCAGTTCTTCATCCTCTACTTCCCATGGTCAGATAGTGGATCTCTGCTGTTTCCCAGTTTGATAATTTCACAGCAGTTGTTCCCCCTCCCCTTCCCATGGACAGATTGTGGATCCCTGCTGTTTCCCAGTTTGATAATTTCACAGCAGTTGTTCCTCTTCCACTTCCCACTGTCATGTTGTGGCTCCCTGCTGTTTCCCAGTTTGATAATTTCACAGCAGTTATTCCTCCTCCCCTTCCCACTGTCATGTTGTGGATCCCTCCTGTTTCCCAGTTTGATAATTTCACAGCAGTTGTTAAAACTCCCATTCCCACGGTCAGACTGGGGCTCCCTGCTGTTTCTCAGTTTGATAATTTCATAGCAGTTGTTAAAACTCCCATTCCCACGGTCAGACTGGGGCTCCCTGCTATTTCCCAGTTTGATAATTTCATAGCAGTTGTTAAAACTCCCATTCCCAGGGTCAGACTGTGGCTCCCTGCTGTTTCCCAGTTTGATAATTTCACAGCAGTTGCTCCAACTCCTCTTCCCGTGGTCAGAGTGTGGCTCCCTGCTGTTTCCTAATCTGATAATTTCACAGCAATTGTTCCTCTTCCTCTTCCCCTTCCCATGGTCAGATAGTGGCTCCCTGCTATTTCCCAGTCTGATAATTTCACGTTGCTACCTTTCCCTAGATTTTCAGCCACTGCCACCTCACTCACATATTCTGGAGAAGGGAGAAGTCCTTGTAAGCCCTCCATCAAGGATGAAGCTGAGGCAAAGAGCCAAATTCAAACTGGAAAAAGGCTTTCACCATCAGTAAGAATCAGAATGTGTACCATTATGATGTTTGATATGTACTCTGCTTTACAGCATATAATAACTGGGCCCTTTGTTTCACTGTAATCCCTGGGAAATCATGATCTACCAATGCTGGCCTTTCACCTTTATCTTCCTTTCAGACTGTCATAACTTAGACGGACCTTGTTCCTTTTCATATCAGGTAACAAAAAGGACCAGAATAACTTTCAAGTTCAACATATGTTTTGTTTCCTACTGACAACAGCAGTCTGTACTCCTTCCCACTACACCTTAGCTTTTACAAATTCCAGTCAAATATTTTTAACACTCTTTCAAAATATCACAGAGATGCAAATGTTGCCTCCCTGCTGCATCCAGTGTACCTAACTTTTCCACAGCAATTATAATTTGTCAGCCCATTTCCATCAATTCATTCCTTACTCTCCTGCTTAGGCAACACAGTCATGTAGTTCTAGAAACTGAAAGTTAATGTCAGATCTGATTGGTAAGGGGAGATGTTAAATGGAAAGTGTGACATAGTAGAAGTGTTTGGCTAGGGAATGAGTTGGAGTGGGTAACTGTGCATCATTTTTTGGAGATAGTGGCATCAGTGTGCTGCAGCAGTACAGTTCCTGTTAGGGACTCCAAAGCATTAACTCTAAGCTAGTCTGTACATATTAGACATATCTAGCAATGCTAACTCATAGGAAGATAGGTTTGGTCACGTCACCTTTCATTCAAGTATTTCTGCTCTAAAGTTGTCATTAGATGACTTAATGCCTAAACAGTAACTTTATATCAGTATTGAGCATAAAATTATCAAATAAGTCAGGAAAGTAATTTTTAATGCCTTTGCTACTATTATCTAACAAAGTAATGCATATACAGAAATGAAATGCCTCCCAAACATTCCAGACTAATACAGCCCTCCTAAGGAATAGTAACAATATGAATGATTTGAGTTTAATTGTGTGTTGTTTTGTCAACATGTGATTAATTTAAACTTAAATGTCTAAAGTCTTGAGAGATTATAGTCTCAAAAACAGTGACACTCCTAAAGTTGCAAAGCACACAAAAAACATTTTTTTGCAGGGGAGCAACCCCCCTCCCCCACCTCTCCATCTCCCAATGCAGAGGGAAGCCTCCAGTCTCTTGATTTCTAAATATACCTACTAAAAAATCAGACAAACTCAGAGAAAAAGAAAAGGGTGGAAATTACTAAAAGCCTAGCTTTTTCTTCTTGTTCTTCATCTTCTTCATACCCACAGTGCAGTCAATGAGTGACCTAGGCAGCCCTGACCTATTGAAATGTGATGTTTATGATTTGGTGTTGCTAGACTCACTGTTCCAGGCTATAACACAAAGGCTTCCTGAACTATTAACACATCAGTTAAACTTCAATCCTTTTGTAAACAGGTACCATAGTTACAATATTCAGACAAAAATATATATGTGTCTTAGCTATTTAGAGATCTATTCAACATATCCAAGGATATTCCTTTGTATCTACAAATATCCTATTTTATATTTGTTTCTTGCCTTACTAATATGTTAATTGTAGAAATATTTGTTACTTTATTGTATGCAAGGTTGATTTTAACATAGCAATTCAAAAGTGTGTTTTTTTACCTATTTTCTCCAAATATGTACCAAAGAATGATAACTCAATAAAGTGCTACAGTATTAATGAATAATTCTTTTTGGCATGCTTGGCATGCAGTATTTTATGCATGTTTGGGTAACTACTGCAATATTTGTAAACTAACAGCATATCAAACACTCATCTGAGATTTAGTGTTGTTAAAATATTTAAAAAAAAAATTAAAATAATATTTTTAAATTGTGTGGAATTACATTCTCACTGATGGTTACTGATAACAGAGTATGCTGTTTAGTCTAAATGACCATGCTCACATTAGTAGCAATAAGACGATCACGTGTTCTGCATGAAATTCACATCACAGCCCTTTATACCACTAAATTACCTGTTTCAAATAATGTTAATTTTTTTTTTTTTTTGCAGGCAGGTTGATGTAAAACATGATGATAGTCTCCTATTGCATTTAAATTTTGTTTTGTTTACTTTATGAAGTTGTCATGCACTGCATAATGGTGGCGTGCTTAAAGTGTATGGACAGTTTACGGTAATTTTCATAACCCTGCATTCAGGATGGTTGTTTGGTTCTTCTTTTGGGTTGCTGGTTTTATGTCATTGAATGACCACCAAACAGCCATCAGCATGGCAGGATTAAGAGAACTGTCCCTAGGCCACTGTTTGCTTTGTTATCTACTCAGAAAAGTCCACATGGCATAATATATACAAAGTATGTCACTGAATAATTATTTTCTGTAGGCAGAGCATTCAGCCCACTAAAATGAACTAAAAAGCCCAAGCTGCACTGGGGACTTATTTGTTGATGAAGGGTCCCAAGAAAATAATTATGACTAGTAGGAGGTCCCTTGTCATCATTTAAAATGATTAATTACAGCTGTAATAAGGAAATGTGTGTGTGTGTGTGTGTGTGTGTGTGTGTGTGTGTGTGTGTGTGTGTGTGTGTGTGTGTGTGTGTGTGTGTGTGTGTGTGTGTTTTGTGGAGGAATACATGTAGTTCTGAAGTATAGCATATTGAGTAAAGAAATGTTGTTGTTGTGTCTTTCGGCTTTTCCCTGTTAGGGGTCGCCACAGAGGAACTCCGGTCCGCTAATGATTGGCAGTAGATTTTTACGTGCCGAGTTGCCAGCTCTGACGCACAACCTTCAACAAAGGCACGCCCATTCACACATGTTTTCACACAGAAGATGCTTTAGCTGAGAATCAAACAGGACAACGTCTTACTGTGAGGTGACAATGCTACCAAAGCCTGTGGAAAAAAAACTGCAACATACCAAACTCTTATGTTCCCACATCTCAAGTTAATAAAACCCAGAAAACAAGTAACTATATCTGGCAGGCTACTGACTAATCTTACATAAAATGTGTACATATGAATGGGTAAGATTTGTTATGTCTTATACTTAACTGCACTTCTTGTTGGTGTTGTACTGAATATGTTTAATGAATTAAAGCTAACCATCATATTTGACTAGCAGCCATACAATTGCAGTAGCACAGAAGCAACTGATATTAATATGAAAGTACCTCTGTAGCTTTAGTACAAATATGGGATATTTCCATTGGGATTCAGTTTCCCTTTCTTGTAACATTTTTTGACTTGTATATTTTATTATTAATAACCCATATATAGTTTGCAAAAATGTACACTCAGATTCTGTTGAAACAGAAGTACTTGTGTGACTCCTAACAATGTACCAGACTTATTCAGGCTGACTTTTTAATATCTATATATTATGCCCCCCTCCCAAAACTGTAATCCACATAAAATAGTAAAGCTCTATTTTACTGCTACCCTTGCTTTAGTAGATGTTTAGCTTAATGCAAACATGAAAAATGAAAATGAATTCTCACCTTGACTAGCTGCCATAACTAATTATTTGTCATGCAGTAATAAGAGGTCAAATGTCATACTCATCTCACAGACTCTGGCAAAGACTGTACCTAAGTATTTCCAGCCAATGCGCTTCAGTGGGATAAAAAGGCAGTTTAAACGAGCTGGGTGGTCAGATGAACATATTCTATCTATTGCCGAACTGTGTGGTCTGACCTTGAAAGCAAACTTACATTTCCACAAACAATGACCAAGATGTGCTACTATTACTTATGCGATACAAAAAAGCATTTAACAATATCTGGTGGAATCCTCATAAAGGTTTATATACTCATGACATGTAAAGATGGATCGTACCTATTCAGGAGTCTCCATTCAGGTTTTATATTATTAAAAATGCTAAGAAATCACATTTATAAAGCATATTATTAAGAGCCTCCTCTGAATAAGTATGCATTTAATCAGATTTATTCAAATGGAATTTGTGTTTTTAATGCTGTTTAAGCAGAAGTGAAAATGAAAACATAGCTATCTACAATAATTCCACCCACGCTACAGTCTATTAGGTTGTAGTATAAAAAGCATCCAAGCTTGTGGCTAAATGATGGAAACTCATGCACAATTAATTTGTCAGTTCACTAACTTTACAATTTTCTGAAATGCGTACCATCTCTCTCAGAGAGGCACTGCCCCTGCTTTTGAATTTCTTCTGGTTTAGTTATATTTTCAGACAAGTACATAGAGCTGAGAAATATAAAAAAAGAAGACATTATGGCTGAGTTGCCCATAAATACAAGGTACAAACTTCGTCTTGATTTTGAATTACATAGTATCCACTTATATTTTTTGTGGTTATAAGGAAGTAAAAACTCACAGGTCAACCATATAAGCAAATATATGTATCAACTGGGTCCTTTAAATTTAACAAAGAAAAGAAAAAATGGGTGCAAATTAGATTATTAAAGAAGACATTTTACTACTAGCTTTATCAAACAACTGAAGTACTTCTCATTTGCTCTACTGGTATGCTGAAGGGGACAGTGAGAACACATTTTCTGATAGTAGATAAAGCAAAGATTCTCACTCTAATACCAACATTTTTCTCTATTTCCTACAACGTACTCATCTTCTTTGAATTTTTAATTTAAGCCCGTCAACAGAATGATCATCCCCAAAGTCATTTCATACTTTGTGATAAAAATTTAGCCTTGAAGGTGACTGCAGAATAAGTTTCTTGCCACTAAAGCAATGTAGCTGACTATATTCTGCTCAAGAATCACACCAGTCTCATTACATCCTGACAAACATATTTCAGGACTAAAGGGAGTTCATAAGCTGCTACTCCAACCCTAGAGTTGTGACAAAGCTCTCAAACCTGAACATTCAGGAAACACTCATCAAATGCGAGTCACACTATCCCTTCTGTTTGTTGCCTTCTACACTTGACTATTCTCTATTTCTGATCAGCACTATGACAAATGAAAACACTCTCACATTAAGACACGAGGGGCTATAAGGCATACTGGAAACATTAGTGGTATAATTTACCTTTAAAGTACATATTGGTCATCAATAGCATAGACTTCTGTTTTTTGTGGTACTTGGACAACCTGGAAAATGGGAGTAAAATTCAGTACAGTCTATTCTTCAACCTCTGACATTACTCACTCAATCTAAACATTAAACTGCATGTGGCTGACAGTCATGAGTTATTCTGGTACGATAACATAAGTTAATTTCATATGGCATTGTCTAGTACTATACAAAATGAAAAAGATGCATATACTCATGCATTTGGCTGTATCATGCATGGAATAAATACATACTTATTTAATTATTTAGCCTTTGTTGACCACATTAGTCCCACAGAGCTGGTAGCCTCTTTTCAGGGGAGACCTGAGGTGGTATTTATACTACTAGGAGAAATTTAGCAAAAGCATTGGGGAACTTCACCTAATCTTTGGAGCTGGTAGATGATACCACAGTGTTTCTACAGCAGCAAGAAAGAGGCCTAAGGGAAGCAGCAGCATGGAGGAAGAATGAAAAGCTATGGAGAGTTTGGTGGTAGAAAATCAGAATCTGCAGAAAATGTTGTTCAATATGGAGCTTCAAAATGTAAACAAAGATTCTTGTGTGGTGGATGATACAAATGAGAAGTGTTTAGCTGGCTCCATAGAGAGGAAGAGGAAAGTTTGTTGAAGTGGAGCAGACAATAGGACTGGCATCAGGAGGGCCTGCCGATGATATTCTGTTAAAAATAGTTTGAGCTGGATGTTCCAGGTGTTAGTTCTGCTGCGTCATGGGGTGAGATAGCAGATCATGTTTTGGAAGTACTGACTATGGTAATGTGGAAAAGGAACCAGGTGACATGGCAGCAATGAATGCAGCAGTGACAGAAAGTAAAAGAGGAAAGCAGCAACACACTGAGAAGGAGTCTGACTTTGTGGCAGCAGATAATGCACTAACTAAATCATATGCAGCAGTGACAGCAGGCTAAAAGAGGAGAGTAGCAACAAACTTTAAATAAAATTGTTTTTAAAATAAGAAAACACCAACTGTGAGAATAACTACAAGAAAGACAGTCTAACAAAGTTATTATGTATGGATAATTTGGTAACTGTCCTGAATTTTAAAGCTCAGGAAATTTGTTCTTTTATACATGTTGGGACACAGACTGTTTGTAACTTAAAATTTGAAACTGATGGACTGATTATGACATTTCTGGAAATGTGAAACAAAAAAGAAGGACATTTATCCATGGAATAATTTTTTGTTTTCTGGTAGTAACTTAAATGTTAAAAAAGTATTACTTTGCAGTTTAGAACTGAAGAACTGGAAGAAGACAATGTTAAAAAATGCATGCAGGGTCTGTGTGAAAATTTTGATAATACTGTGAAAGTTAGAAATGAGACAAACATATAATTGAGGGTGAAGGTTGGAAGCCATTTTGAAATATGAAAAAACATGGTAAAACACTTGCCAGTGTTATTTTTGTGGCTGTTCATAGAGGAACATTAAGATATGCTGGCCAGCCTAAATCATGTTTCTTTTGTACTTTTCTCATTTAATTCATGATTATGACAAGGTACAAGGTAACCAGCATGGGGAGAGAGGACATACAGCAAGAAGGTGTGTGCCTGAATGCAGATTGTGTAAAAGAGGACACTTCTAGATGGACTGTCAAAAGCAAACTGTGAATAATGAAAAAGAAGGGGAAAGGGAAGAAAATGTAACTGAGGAAGGTTGGAGGAGAGGGTGAACTAGATGAAGAAGAAACTGCAGAAGAAGAAGAAGAAATATGGAGAGGAAAAATGAAGAGAGTGCATGGAAGAACAGAGGTCAGGAGAACATACCAATACTATTTTTTTAAGTTCTAGTTAGTGGAAAGTCTGATTCTGAGCATCAACGATTATTTGTACATACAGGAAAATATTCAGTTGGGGAAAGAGTAAAACTAAGAAAAAGAAAATGTAAACATATTCCCCTAAACTCAAAAAGAAGGAAACGCAACAACTTTGCAGTACTTAAAGTAAATTGAGCAGTTTTATTAACACTGTAAGAAGGATAGGGATACTGGAATGGTATGTTAAATGCGATGTGGATGCTATTCTTTTAGAGGATGTAAGATTCCTCACAAGTGAAGAAAGACTGCAAACAGAAAAATTGTGAGGTGGAAATATAATTTGGAACTAAGGAAGCGAGCGATGTTCTGGAGTAGCTGTGTTATGTAAAAAATGGAAAACACTAAATGTAATGATGATAGGGAAGAGAAGGTTTACTGTTGTAGATGTGAGGTGACGAGAACGGGTCTATATCACCTCAATGAAGTTTACTTACCTCAAACGGCTATTCATCGACCCAACATCATTTAATGGCCTTCATCAAATGTTCACATCAGAAAATATATTTCTCACATTAAGAAATCACTTGGCCAGCATACCTACCTACACACATGCCACAGTACATCAAACCCACTAAAGTGGGGGGCTATTCCCACCACACACCCCAATGTGGGGGGCTGCACCCCCACACCCCCTTACTAGTATATACCAACTTTGAGATTGCACTACAGTGGGGAAAAAGACAAATTTCTGTACGTTAGACAAGTGACTTCCTTCCCTGGGAAAAATTTGCTAATATGAACGTTTGATGAAGAGCCATTCAATGATGTCAAGTCAATGAATAGCTGTTCAAGGTAAGTAAACTTCGATGAAGTGATATAGACCCAGAGAGAACATGTTTATAGCATTATAGCATTATATGCACATATAACTAGCAAGGAAAGAAGGAAATAACCTGCTTCACCAAATATTAGACTGTGCATTGAATAGACTATTCAACTACCCCTCCATTAACTGGGAAAACTACTCATGTACCAATACACTTGCTGAACATTTCCTGGAATCCATTAATTCCAATGCTTGGACCAGCTCGTTCTTACCCCCACTAGAGGTAGCAGCATCCTTGACCTGGTCATTACTAACATGGGTGACCATTGCTCTATACCAATAGTCAACTCCTTCCTGGTTAGATCCAACCACAAACTAATCACCTTGGAAATCCACATCCCTCCCACCCCACCCCACCCGTGAAGGTAACCACTATGAAAAACTTCTACAAAGCTAACTTTGGGCTCATAAAAACAGAGGTGGCTAACTTCACGGCACCCATGCAATTGAAAAACAGCTGCATGACCACCCAGTCATACACTAATGCCCTGTATGAACATGTACACAAATGCATGGATGTCACCATACCCAATAAAACCAAGATGCTCTCCTCCAAAAAAAAGGAAGCCAATCTGGTGGTCCCCTGACACAAACAAACTCTACAACAGATGGAGGAAACTGATGCAAAATAAGGTGAAGTCCCAAGACTGGAGAAATTACCTTATCAGCCTCAACAAAAAGTTGAGATCCCTCATCAAATCCTCTGAAGCTAGTTATGAAAACAGAATTGCAGCAGATAGTAAAGCCAATTACAAGGCCTTCTGTAGTTATGTAAAGAATCTCCACAGCAATACGCAGATTTGCTCGGAGCTGTTGCACAATGGCACATCCTATACCGAGCCAATAGATATTGCCAATATATTGGCCGACAGACTCAGTGTCAACTTTACCCCTCTCTCCCCCCAAAGGACCAATCACAATACTAATACATTGCCTGGTACCTAGTATTACTGCTGCACCAGTTAAAACAGCACTGTCCAAGGCCAAGAATACAGCTTCTATGGGACCTGACAATATCCCTGGCTGTATTCTACATGAACTACAGAGTGAACTGTAGTTCAATCACAGCCTCACCTCAGGCTTTGTCCCTACAGAATGGTGCACTGCTACAGTCATCCCTCTCCACAACGGAGGAGCAACTACAGACCCTGGGAACTTTTGCCCCATTAGCCTGACCAGTCTGATATGCAAAGCTATGGAATGCATCATCATGGACCTAATAAACAAGGATATAGGGAGTCTCCAAATTCTGGATCCCATACAGTTTGGTTTTATGAAGGGTAGATCATGCCTGCTCAACCTGATCAACTTCTTTGAGTCAGTCGCCAGAGCTGTGGATGAAGGCAAGTTGGTTTATACAGCCTACCTTGATCTGGCCAAGGCCTTTGATACAGTTCCCCACTCAGGAATCACAGAAAAACTCATTAAGCTAGGCATCAACCCCTATATCACTAGATGGGTTGCAAACTGGCTCACAGAGAGAACCCACAGTGTAAAGGTAGCTGACTCTAAGTCAGACTGCTGACCATTCACAAGTGAAGTCCCACAGGGTTTGGTCCTGGGTCCTCTCCTATTTGGTATCTACTTCTCTGAAGTCCAGGCCAGCATGAATTGACTCTGGCTGACAAAGTTCATAGACAATTGCAAATTGGGAGTCATAATTAACTCCCCAAGTGATGTTGACATCCTACAGACAGACCTTACTGAGACCAACAACTGGTGTCAGAACCATGGCCTTAAGGTCAATGTCATAAAATATGTCGTCATCCCCTTTGGGAAAAACCCAGTTCCCATGGATTACCACATCTATGGTAGTCCACTGAGCACAGGAAGTGACATAAGAGATCTGGGAACACAGATTGACAGCAACTTCTCTTTTGACCACCACATTACCAGTGTGGTCAGAAAGTCCTTCTATGTGGCACATCTCATTACTAAGGGTTTTGCATCCAGGAAGAAAGAGGTCATGGTCTCCCTCTACTCTTCCCTCATTAGGCCAATCATCGAGTACAATGCCCCATTTGGCATGTACCTCACTAGACACCTGCAACAACTGGAAAGGCCAAAAAAGTACCTCACAAACGGGATCCTAGGCCTTAAACACTTGTCCTATATGAAAAGACTCAAAACACTCCAACTATTCTCTGTCTCATATCGCCTACTTAGAGGTGATCTCTGGTTGACTTACAAAGCCATGTCTGACCCAGCTCTGTTAGAAATGCTACATCTAAAGAAATCCCAATCCCTCTGCACTGCATACTCCAAAGACCTCAACCTCATTACCATAATCAACAGAACAAGCTGGAAGGACAGGTTCATAACCCAGAGACTGCCCATGCTATGGAATATACTTCCCATACATGTCAAGCAGAGCACCTCACTGGCCCTCTTAAAGAGAAATCTTAATGAGTGGATGGGAAATAGAAAATTCACCCCAGGGATCACTCCAGTGGCTCTGCTTGACAGAGGCACTGGGAACTAAGGTCGGGTGGCACAATGCCAGGGTAATCCTATGGGCTAGGCTTGTAAAGGCTCCAGGGTCATTAGCCTAGTACATACCTATGAACCTATGTGGGGGTTAACATGAAAACTATAATTGCAGGGGACTTTAACTAGGATTTAAGGGGAAATGTAAAAAGAAAGGGAATGATGTAAAAATACAGGAAGTTATAAATGTGATAAATTAACTGTGTGGAACAAAAGTAAATGGACTTATAGAATGGGAGCACATAGGTTCATAGGCTGGTACTTGGCTATTGGCCTTAGGGCCTATACAAGCCTAGTCATAACAATTCCCTGGCTATTTCTTCCCATAGTATTTACTTCCCTGGATGCCTGTCTAGCAGGATGACTGACATGATCCCCGGGGTAAATGTTCCATCTCCCATCCAGTCATCAAGGTTCCTTTTGAAGAGGGCCAAAGAGGTGATCTGCTCAACATGTATGGGCAGTCTATTCCAGAGTCTGGGGAGACTCTGGGTCAGGAACCTATCCCTCCAGCATGTTTTGTTCATTGTGATGACACGGTTTAGATCCCTGGAGCATGTGATTCTGAGGAATTGGGATTTCTTTAAGTGTAGCATGTCCAGCAGCTCTGGGTTTGACATGGCCTTGTATGTTAAGCAGAGATTGCCTCTGAGTATACAATATGCAACAGGGTATAGGTGGAGTATTTTTAGATGGTCAGCATAGGGTATCTGTTTTAGGCCTGTGATTCTTTTAGTGAGGTATTTCTGTGGCCTTTCCAGTTGCTGCAGATGTCTTGAGAGGTACATACCAAACGAGACATTGTATTCTATAATGGGTCTAATGAGGGATGAGTACAGTGGGACAATGACCTCTTTTTTTTTGGATGAAAAGCCCTTAGTGATGAGGTGTGGCACATAGAAAGATTTCCTGACTGTTGTGGTGATCTGGTTATTGAAGGTGAGTCCACTGTCCACCTGTGTCCTTAAGTCTCTTATCACACTTTCGGAGTTTAGTGTACTGCCACCTATGTGGTAATTCATGGGTACATGTTTTTTTCCCAAAGGGGATAACTATACATTTCTTGGCATTGAGCTTGAGACCATGGCTCTGGCACCAAACATCTGTTTCTGTAAGGCCCTTTTGTAGAATATCCACATAATTTGGGGATTCAATAATGGCTCTCAGTTTGCAGTCATCTGCAAACTTTGTTAGCCAGAGTCCCTTAGTATTGGCCTGTACTTCAGGGAAGTAGATGCCAAACAAAAGCGGTCCCAGGACTGAACCCTGATGTACTCCACTTGTCACTTGTCTGGAGCTGGATTTGGAGTCGACTACTTTTACAGTGTGGGTTCTGTCAGTAAGCCAGTTAGCAACCCATAGAGTGATGTAGGGATTAATGCCCAGCTTAGTATGTTTATCTATGATTCCAGAGTGGGGGATGGTGTTGAAGGCCTTGGCGAGGTCCAGATAGGCTGTGTGGACCACCTTACCCTTGTCCACAGCTCTGGAGACTGATTTGAAGAAATCAGTCAGGTTCAGGAGACAAGATCAGCCCTTCATGAACCCAAACTGCGTGGGGTCTAGTGTTTGCAGGTTGCCAATGTCTTTGTTTATAAGTTCCATGATAATACATTCCATGGCCTTGCAGATCAGTCTCGTAAGACTGATGGGCCCATAGTTCTCGAGATCCAAGGTGGATCCCCCCTTGTGGAGTGGGATAACTGTAGCTGTACGCCACTCAGTGGGCATGAAGCCTGAAGTGAGGCTATGATTAAACATGACACTTAGGTGAGGTGCCAGTTCATTTTGTAGTTCATGTAGTACACAGCCTGTGATGTTGTCTGGTTCCATGGATGCTGTATTTTTATCTTTGGAGAGTGCGTTTTTTTACCTGTGTGGTCGTTATTACCAGAATTTGGCAATCTTTCGGTATTGAGATGGGCCCTTCAGGGGGTGAGGGGTTGAAGTTTGCACTGAATCGATCTGCCAGGATATTGGCAATATCCTTGGGATCAGTATATTTAATGCCATTCTGTTGTAGCTCAGAGCAGATCTGAGCATTGCCATTTAGATTCTTGACATAGCTATAGAATGCTTTGTGGTTGTCTTTGGAATCTTTAGCAATTTTATTTTCGTAACTAGCTTTGGAGGATTTTATGAGGGATCTCAGTTTCTTACTGAGGCTGGTAAGGGAGTTTTTTGCATCCTGGGATTTTCCTCTTTTCTGCAACAGTTTCTTCCTTTTGTTGTAAAGTTTGTTTATGGCAGGGGACCACCAGATTGGCTTCCTTTTTTTGGAGGAGAGCATCCTAATTCTATTGGGGATGGCATGATTCATGCACGAGTGGATGTGCTCATACAGTGCCTTAGTGTAGGATTCAGCAATCAAACTTTCAGTTCCTGTCTGCATGGGTGTCATGAAGTTTGTCACTTCTGACATGAGTAGCATGAAGTTGGCTTTGGAGAAGTTTTTTTACGGAGGTTTCCTTACTGGGGGGGTGGGGGTGGGATGTGGATGTCAACGGTGATTACCTTATGGTCAGACCTCAAATGTCAATATCAAGGTACTCCACGACTATCGAAGCCAACCATCAACCAAAAAAAAAAAAATCAATAAAAAATGTTTATACTTGAACAGCAAAACAACTTTATTCCATGGGTTGTTAGCGCTTTCACGTCTACTCTGGACGCTTCTTCAGACTTTAATAGAACACTTCATCACTTCTGTATTTAAATACATATCAATTAAACAGTTAACCAATGAATGCCTTTGTATGAATACATAACTATAAAAAGTCAGAAACTTATATTGTGAAAATTAAAAATTCAAAATTCAACATTGACACTAAAATGGATGCAGTAATGGATTATTACTGTTATTAACATTTCAGATGGCAAATAGCATACGGATATTTATTAAAAACACAAGAGCATATAAAAACAGCATGTAATAAAAACATTTCAAGTGTATGAAACTACTGAAAAACTTCTAAAAATACATATTCCTACTAACACCAAGAAACATGAAAAAGTCAAATGTATAGCAATAAATAACTGCTAATGCTTCAGATGACGACTGACTAGAAAGGGTTTCAAAGTAACCCTCTCAGTAAGGCCATGTCCTTCATCTGCTTTCATTCTGATGATCCATTTACATTCTTCCCTTTCAGTGAAGTTACTAACATTGCCTAATCTCAATGTGGTGTGCATCAATTCAATAACTAAGAATTCAAAAGTGTGTGTGGTGCCTTGCGATAGAACATGTCTAGCCAGTGCATTCCTGTCATTCTCCCTATTGATCGCATATAAATGCTCTCTAACCCTTTCCCTCAACATTCTATTTGTCATACTGACATAGAAAGCCTGGCATTTGGTGCAGATGGCTAAATACACTATGTTCCTTGTCCTACGTCTGCATAATGATCAAATTTGTATAGTACACCTGTATCCGGGTGCCTAAAGTTGTTCCTGCCCAGTATGTATTTGCACTGATTGCAACTGCGACATGGAAAGGTACCCATTCTAACAGTAAGTGGTTGATCTTGTCAGACCTGTCCAACAAGGTGGAGACCATAGGTGTGGAGCATCGATTTCCCATGTTGGTAATGACCAGATCTAGGATACTGGAGCCTCTGGTGGGATTAAGGATTAGTTGATCCAGGGTGTTGGAATTTATGAATTCCAAGAACCGTTGGGCAAAGATGTGGGTACCCGAGTAGTTTTCCCAGTTAATGGCAGGGTTGTTGAAATCACCCAGTATTAGGGTGTTTGGTTGCATCTTAATATTTTCCAGTATGTTTAGAAAGGTGTAGTGAGAATCTTGGGGCATGGTGGGGGATCTGTAGCAAGCTACAATTTGGATTGCAATCTTACCTAGTGTTAGTTGCACCTGGAGAATTTCAGACGCATTGAGTTGGGCATCTAGCCTGGCGGTGTGACTATCCTTGGTGAATATGGACACTCCTCCACCTTTAGTGTTTCGGTCCTGGTTTTGGTTCTGAAAGTGATTATTTTGTATTATCAGAAGGTCTGGGGGTAGCAGATGATGATACAGTTCTGATAGGTTTTTCAGACCGTTTAGCAGTATGGATGGAGGTGATGGAAGAAAAGGAATCTATTGAGACAGGAAAGGGAATGCAAAGAATAAATTAGAAATCTGGGAATAAAACTGGGGAGTGGAAGTACTGCAGTTATGGAAGGATCAGATCACCATGAAGAACTTGTATAAAAGCTGGTCTAAATGCTGGATTGAATTAAAAAAAGTGTTTTTTTTTTTCCAATGGCTGGATGGTGTAAGAGAGAAAGAGAAAGGGAACTACAGGAAATTTACAGAAATATATTACAGAATTTAGAGAATGACACAAAAGAGTATTATGATATGGAAAAAGGAATACATAAAAGAAACTGAGAAAAAAATTAAGGTATTACTGTTTAGGCAGAAATATTATTCACTAGTGAGAAGGGAGGAGGTATCTACATATTTGGCTAAAATTGTAAATCACAGTAGTATAATGAAGGAAATAAATGTAAAAGGAGTAGTAAAACGTACACAAGCAAATTACGTGTATTGTAGTACAGCATATGGAAATATGTGTATTTGTTAAGGAAGAACTTAACAAAGAAATTACTATTAGTACTTGTGGAAACACATATTGATTCAGTATCAGGCCCAGATGGTATAGGGTACAGAATGTATAATAAATTAGTGCATTGGCAAAGAGAGTATTTTGTAAATGTACTGAATGAATGGTTAAAGGAAAGGTTTGTTTATGAAGAATTATGTAGTGGGATACAAAAAGTTAAATGGAAGAAAGGTGAGAAGGATGAAATAAATTGAATACGCATCACATTAAATAACACAGATTCAATGTTTTTATTAGAATAATACAGAGAAGAATTGAAGGAAGGATGAGGAATATTATGGAGACAAGTATATGTGTTATAAAATGGAAGATATATCAAGAACTGTTATTAGTTGTAAGACAAACAGTAGCTATAAATAAAAGGGAGGATGTGAAGCTTAAGATGGGAGATATTAGAAAGGTATCTGATATAGTAGGACATGTTGCTTTGTGGGATGTTACAGAGAATTTTGGACTAGGTAATACAAATAGGAGAGTATATATATGTCAGCATATCAAAATAACAGGCAGTGGTAATGAAAGTAATGCTGAGGGTAGTAGTATATAAAATGAAAAATGCTAGACATGGGATTCAAAAGGAGGTGGTGATTCCAGTAGTGTTTGCATACATACATATACAATGCAGTTGGAGTTGCTGAGAACAAAGTTTGGATGAAGTAAATGTTGCTTTATCTGAATGGATGTTTAAAGAAAATGGGCATGACCTGGAATAAAAATAAAAGTAAGGATTTGGGTCAAGTGGTGAAAAGTGGAGGCATGTACTTTTCAATGAATGAGGTGTCTTTGATTGAGGTAAAATTTTAAGGAAAATTATGTAGTTATGATGCAATAGGAGGATGTGATAAAAGAAATGAAAGAAATATGTCTTCTGTAGAAGTATAGATTAGCATTCAGGAAAAAGGTTTCGCTTGTGAATTCTGTATTAATGGGAAAATAGCATATATATCAAATGTTTATATGGTTCTACAAAAATATGAAAAGAAAATCATGCAATTGGTGTTTTCTTTCCTATCAGGTTCAAGATTAAACTTGGTGAAAAGAGATGTATTGTATATAAGTAAAGATGAAGGGGGACACGGGTTACTAAATCCAGTTGTTCATTCTTTAAACTTGTATAAAGTATTAAAGTAGGTAAAGGAAGAAAATAAATTAACAGTGAGAAAGTTTAAATATAAGTATAAAAAGTTCTGGAATACTGTAAAAATAAGAAAAAGAGAAAAAGAATATGTAAATGAAAGCAAAAATTATCATGAGTAAACACGGTCATGGAAATTGAAAATTGATGACATACAGAAACACAGAAGGACATGGTATAATAATCTGATGAAACAATATTTTTATGTAAATCCATGAGGATATTTAGTAGAAGAAGTGATTAAAGTCAGGAAACAGTGGTGCACTGAAAAAGCAAAGTGTTAGGATTTCCTATGGAAACTAGTAAGTTAACAGTAAAGGGAGTATGCTATATAAAAAGAAAGTATTATTTTGCGGGGGGGAAGACAACAGAGCATTTTTTTTTAAATGTAAAGGAGTGGTGAAACTCTGGTAAAAGTTCTGAGAATAAATATTTTTGGAAATGTTAATGACTATGGAGATGAATATGATTGTGTATCTATATTAATAAAAACAAGAAGAATATGAAAGAAGGGTTTCTAAGAATTTATTTTATGTAATATGGGCAATTTGAAATAAAAGACGGAATGAAATGTTGTGCAACACAAAATGGATTTTGGCAGATATATTGTGAAAAATTAGATTATGGTTGCAGAAGAATGAGTGGGGGTCAAGTATGATAGAATAGCAATAAGAAAATGTAAATACTGAAAAAATAGAATTGTGTACCATATGTGCCTGTAAATATGTAAATTGTGTAAATATCCCCAGAAAATGTATGAGCCAAACAGTAAAACAATGAAACACCCAAAAACCTGGCTAAAACCAGAAGAGATGCTAGAACTACAGAAAAACAGATTTATTAACAGTCAACAGACACAAGGGACTGCAGAGAAACAGAGTTATTAACCAGTCAATTTTGTAAATATGAGATTTGTAAATAATGTGTCTTTTTATATTCTGTAAAATAAAGGACCTTATTAGTTTTTTAGAGGTACTGTGGGATCTCTTGCATCCACCTGAGCAACCACAAATTCAAGCATATAGGAACACGGTTTAACATTTCTTCTGAAGAACAACATACTCGGGAGTACAACACTCCCCTTATGGTGCACAACACAAACACACACACACATATATATATATATATATATATATATATATATATATATATATATATATATTGCACAGTACAATAAAACTATCCAAGTGGTACTACTAAATGCAATTAAAATAAAAAAACTCTAATGAAGGAATATAAAATAAAAAACCTCTTTTCTAGTTCTTTTTCCTCCCTTCATTACAGCTTTATATAATATACACATACATGTATATATGTGTACACATATATATATATATATATATATATATATATATATATATAAATATATATATATATGTGTGTGTGTGTGTGTGTATATATATATATATATATATATATATATATATATGTATATGTGTGTATATATATATATATATATATATATATATATATATATATATGTGTGTGTGTGTATATATATATATATATATATATATATATATATATATATATATATATATATATATATGAATAGATGTGTTATTTATATCAGTGTACTCCCTCTAGATGATCATTCACAAAACTGAACATAAATTGAATGATTTTAAAAAGACTGAAACTGAAAAGTCTGCAAAAATAACATAAAAATAAAAAAATACATTTTTGTAACAGTGCACCTTCTCACACCCCACCCCTGCAACATGTGTGTGTGTGAGTGTGCATATATATATATATATATATATATATATATATATATATATATATATATATGGTTAACCTTCATATATGCATTCTGCACACAGGAGAACAGCAGATGTTCGATAGGACATTTGCAAAGTTTGCAAACATCAAACGCAAAATGCTTTGAATGTGCAATAAGTGAATGCACAGTGACATTTGCTCATTGCAGATTCGGCATTTTGGGGTGGATTGCGCTATAGTGGGGATTGGAAAATGGACCCTTTCCCCCCTGTAGTGCACTCTTGGAGTTAGTATATTAAAGTAGGTGGTGTGGGGGCTCAGCCTCCCACATGGGTGGTCTAGAGGGGCTTGCCCCCCTGCATTATACTTCATTACATTTCTTATTCGACATTTATGTTTGAAAATCAGCAAATTTGCTTTTCAATTTGCTGATTTTAGAACATCGGAAACTGTCGAGGTTTTGATTTGTTTTGGTTATGATTCGCTCTTATGAGCAATCGCACGAGTATGTTTCACTTATGTAAAGGTAAACCTAAATATATATATATATATATATATATATATATATATATATATATATATATATATATACATACATAGATATATCAACTATAAAACACACAATGGGGAAAGAGCAAATTTCCAACTCTTGCTATACAATGACCTTCCATAATATGACTTTTTGATTGCATGTGCCAGCATTACAAATGTTCAACATTCTGAGCATTTGAACAAAGGGCTGGTCCCATCTACAAAAGGATAGATAGATACAGATAGATCTATGTGCGTTTCTGTATGTGTATACGGAGGGGCTTGAGAAACTGAATAGAATGATGCTGTCTGGAAGGTAAATGCTTACCATCTGCTCTATTTCACCGATCACGATGTTAAAAGTTCACATTTTGTATTAAGTCCATTCATTAGGAGAATTCAAGTGTGTCTGTAGTGGTCTAAAGCAAGGCTGACTATGCCTTTCTTGCAGCCAAAAATGAGAAAACCTGAAGCATTCAAAAAGAGAAGTACGGCACTCCTGTTACTTGAGACAACGTACAAAGATACCAAGGTTCAAGAGTAATATTTTTCTCAGTTTGGTGAGCATAAAGCACTGCCGAACTACATGCGAAACCTCAGCTTTTTCTAAGTAAAGAGACCAATACCAGACTGCACTGAAGCAAAAACTTATGAAAATATACTAAAAGGAACAGCAGTGAATCAGTTATCTGCAGTTACATTAATACACTACAACAAAATGCATCGGATGTTAAAGTAACCAAATAACCCACTGATAGCATTAAATCCCATGTGTTGCATGTTCCCTGCTTCCTTCACACCCCAAAACTATGTATTACTATATATATCTATTTCTATCTACAACACCCAACAAGTACATTATAAACTTCAATTTATCAGCTATCTGCTCTTCTTAAGTTTTTTTTTCTCCCATTAACAGCTTTTGAATTGTATAATTAACCTACATAATTTGATATTTTTCCTTATGTGACTGTGTAAACTGAAGTACTCAAAGAATTGCACATAAGATTATATGGATTAGATCTCTGCTTCAATTGTAATATTTAACACCTGTATCTTGCCTTTGCTATTTAAAGTTGATGTCATTTAAAATTTTCTGTAACTGTTTTTGGAGCTTTTCTCACCAGGCCTCCACTGAAAATGGGTCCTGGCTTTCTCGGTCAACAAATGTTAATAAATAAGTAGTAAATATATATATATATATATATATATATATATATATATATATATATATATATATATACACACATGCACACACACACATACACACACACACACACACACACATATACATATATATATATATATATATATACACACACACACACACACACACACACACACACACACATATTATGTTTTAGATGTGTGTGTGTGTGTGCGTGTGTGTGTGTGTGTGTGTGTATAAACAGATATACTTACATTTATTTCCACAAAAAGATATATGTCTATATCTATGCATATATATATATATATATATATATATATATATATATATATATATATATATATATATATATACACACACACACACACACACACACACACATATATATATATATATATATATATATATATATATATATATATATAGATAGCAACTCAGTAATTAAACAACAGTGGGGAAATAGAACATTCCCACTCCCCACTTTACCATGAACTCTGACAAAGTAATATCAGAATTCTGCAATCAAAGTATGCTGACATTTAGAAATGTTGATATTATGAACATTCAATGAACTGCCTCATTCTAAGATATATGAAGAGAGAGAAAGCTAGAGACAGATATGCATACAGTTTATACAGGCAAACTCTAGCCATCCAAAGGTACTTAGTTAGCTATAAAGTCACACAGACTGCAGGCAGGACAATCCAGAGCTTATCTAAACAGTCCTGTCTTGGTTTGTGATTTATTGATCTTTACTGTTAAAAAGAGGTGCGATAGTGAGCAGAAGCTACTACGCACAATGTAAAGAAATTCCAGCTTTTGTCTGACTTTCAGAACTTGTATGGTCAGAGCAATGACTGTACTGTACTTACTCTAGTATTTAGTTGTATATTGTTTGTGCAATCTTTCTCACAGAAGTTGATTTAAGTTCTCTTTAAATTCCGTTGTTACGATTTTGATTATATTTGAACCTGAATATGAATTCCTTAAATGAGTATGCAATTAATGATTTGATAAAGCAGAAATATTTTGTACAGTGTAGTAAATTCTATATATTTAATTGTAACACCTGATAACACTGGTGATCTGTTTTCCTCATATCAACATCTGGATGATTTGCTTACCGTTGTTAGTAGTAAATCTGGACTTACTGATGACAATTGCACTTGTGAATTGGCACGGCTTGGAGTACTGTTGTTAGATATACTAATGTCTGGACTGGTGAAATAAATAATGTCATACAAGAGCAAATAGAACACATTTGGGAAGGGGTGTTTCTATCATCTGTAAAGATCACTTAACCCCTATTAAACAAGACGATACCCAGAGTGTTTAGAAGGAAATAAAAAAGAAAGAAAGGAAGGAAGAAGTTCACAACAAATAAGAGGAAGAAAAAGAAACTAACAAATGTCTGTAAAGTAAAAAGATCACATACCACAAAGGACACTGCTTTGTTATGTAACACAAAAAAATGTTATGATTCCCTGTAATCTGTCAGGAAACCTTTAGTCTGCAGAAAAAGACACCATTTTTCCAAAGACAAGGTAGAAAAAGATACAAGGGACACGTGAAAAGGAAGAAATCTAAATTGAATGTGGAAGTATTTAGGAACATTAATGCAAGAAAACAGAGGACAAAGATAGACGGTGACAACATGGCTCAAGCTGTGGATGTACAAAGCCAGCTGGATGAGAAGTGTATGCTTGCTAATGTGATACACAATGAAAACAGTGGGATAAATAAGACTAATGGTGATGAAGACCATTCCTTTGTAACAACTGATACAGCAGATTCTACTGAATTAGAAGTTGAAGATTCTTCAGATGTGATCAGAAAAGATATTCTTGTAACTAGACATTCAGTTATTAGAGGAACTGATGCTTATATTTTCAGAGAAGATAATGAACCTTGAGTAGTGTTATGCTTACAAATTTAGAGGATATGAGACAAGCCTTAAAACACCTTAATGTAAGGAAGTTTTTATTCATGTCGGTACAAATAATTTCATCCTCAAGGACTCTCCGACTGTTAGTAGGGAATTTACAGTCGTCTTATATAGTATATCTTGTACTTGTGTATGGTGTTAGGAAATATTTTTCACAAATCACATATATAAAGGAGAGTCTGGTCACTTTGAATGACAAGATTTTTGGGGGTAAATGCCTACATGAAAAAACGTCCTGTTTTAAAAGATGGAAATGTGTAGATCATCCAAGCCTAATTTTGGACACTAATGTATCCAGACAGGATGGCGTGCATTTGTGAAGATCAGGGAAGAGAATTTTTGCTGCAGGTATTTTGCAGTATTTGACAAACACAAGGCAGGATTTCTGCCAGCCGAAAATTTAACAGTTCAAAGATAGCAACATTTGATGCATCTCTGACAGATGTTAATGCTAGGAGCATTAATAATAAAGTTTTTTTTTGAAAATTTTCTATATTTTCACAAGATTCATATTGTTATGGTTTGAGAAACATGGTTAAAGAATAATGACTGGAAACCAGTTCTGTCAATGTACAGATGTTTTTACAGTAACAGATATTCTAAAAAAAAATCAGGTAGAGGTGTTATGATAGGGATTAAAGATAGTTATGAAACCTGTGATTATTACATGTTCAGTGATAACACCAACACTATACACTGTGTGACTGTGATAATAAAGACAGCCCTGGAACATAACTGTTGGAGTGTATACACCACCAAAGTCAGGTGATGGTGACCTAGAGGAATTTATAGGTTTCTTACATGAAATACAAGAAGGAAAAATAATAGTGGTGGGGGACCAAAATTTACTAGAAACAGACTGGAATAGCATTGATTCAACAACATTAGTAAGTAAATTATTCACTGTATATGTTCAAGAACAACAATTGCTTCAGATTATAAAAAATCTGCCAGGGAAAGGAACATACTAGACATTGTTTGTGTTCCTAAAGAAGCTGGTGTTACTTCATGTCAAGTTTTATCACCAGTGATGTGCAACAATCATGGGGTTATAAAGGTTAATTTGTTGCTAGATAATTCTGCAAAACTGAAATCTATGCACAGAAGATTAATAACAAAACAGTCTCTATGTAAAACTAATTCGAGTGATGCAGTCAGTAGAAGAACTACAAAACAAATGTGGAAAGTTTTGAAATATAACTCATTTGAATGCATAAAAAAATCAAAAAAATGTTTAACATCAGGATCTATGCACACAATGTCAGGAGGATATATCTCCATAAGAATGAGATACTTGATTAAGGAGAGAGACAAAAAATATAACAAATGGAAAACAGGTCAAACTACAACTTTTGAAAACTGAAAACAAACAAGCTGGACAAGTAAATTAAGCATAATGTGAGACAAAAATTTAAAGAGTTCACTCTGGTCAGCACCTACCCTCACAGTACCGCCTGTCTCCAGGGGTGACAAACAAGTCAGGATACAGATGACGCCATCTAATTGTAAAGATCTGCCTTAAAGCAAGAATGGATATCACTCTGTTTTTTATGTACTATATCTCAGAAAGGAGGGAAACACTGATAACAATTTTGCGGTCTATATTACATAGTCGAAGTTCTGTAACTCCGAACACCTAATGGCCGAACCATTATATTCGAAGTTACAGAACTTTTGAGTATGTAAAAAAAAATAACTACACAACAAACAAAACAATAACTTGTTGTAACAAGCCCTCCTGCACCCCCCACACCCCCTGCTACTTAAATATACCAACTCCGAGATCGCACCACACTGAAGTGAATGGAAACCTTTGCTTACAGAGATTTCCATTCAAATGCTCAAACTTTTACAAATTTGAACGTATGGTCTCAACCATATGCGATTCAAACTTGTAAAAGTTCAACTATGTGATAGGAACCCATAATTGTGTCCCTCCAGCATGTCTTATTTCTATGATGATGGAGATTCAATTTAGTTTAAGTGTTTGTGGAACCATTTTTTGTGGAGATGTAGGAGATCGGGGTGGGCTGAATCATCAATTGTTGACAGAAATCACAACAGAGAGGTCTATTTTAACAAAGCATATAGGGATGAGTTTCAAGTCTATCTTGGTAAATGAGGGTCTCTGGTCTGGTGATCTTTTTAATTAGGAACTTATAGAGTCTTTGTAGTTATGTGATGTGACTGAACAGATGCATACACAAAATTGGGCATTATATTGTGTAATTGGCCTGATCATGGTGGAGTACAGAGGGAAGATATCTTCTTTTGACTTGGATGAGATACTGCAAACTATAAAGTGGGCTAGACAGAAGTATTTCCTGACTACTGTCGCTGCATGTTATCAAAATAAAGTGCAGCCTCTTTATGGAGGGGCATAATGACAGTCATTTTCAATTACTCAGAATATGCCATATGATTACGCTTAAGCTTAACAGTTTTAGTAGTCGAAGGATTTCATATTATTTTTGACTGTATATATTAATTTTAATTTGTGTTCCACTATGGTCTTCCTTATGAAGATTTTCATATTTTTGCTGAACTTTTTTACAGAATCTTTAAAGCAGATAAAGTTTGATTTTTATAGGCCTTTAGTGTCTTTTTTCTTTTATTATTAATGTTGCGTTCCACCTAGATGGTTTATTTTTACATAAGCTGGTATAATTGGTGCTAATTGTGACATTTTTGTTTATGGTTTATGCTGCTTTTTAAACTGGAGTAAAATTTAATTGGGATAAGTGACACCTGTAGTTACATGGGGCCTGGAAGTTTTTCATTTGAATTTTGAGAGTTCATCATATATTTTTAATGGGTTAGTGTTTTTGAAGTCTGTAAAATCAGATATGCACATCGTGGTAGTTTTAGATGCTTTAATGGTGCTACTCTTATCATTAGTGGACAGTTAACATATACTGTATGTGCTGGCCTAGCTTGCCTGAGTGCGGAAGATGAATGTTACTTTGTGGACCACCTTTCATGTTTATGGCACAGAGGCTTGTTAGTGCTACATATTGTCATTTGTATGACTGCACCTGCGGGACTACTTGCCATGATATAGCACACAAACTTGATGCAGAACACTGGTGTTGATGTGGCTAGACATCTGAGACTGGCTGCAGTGTGAATGTTCATCCATGGGACTAGCTGCCATTATATGACATAAAGGCTTGTCACAGTAATGCCTTTTAAGTGAAGTTCTTCTGGTTGTGCTACAGGGACTTGTTGCAGTGTTGCACTGTAACCCAAAAGGCAGGTTGTGTCATATGGCCAAAGTGATAATATGCAGCAGTGCCAACACATGCTTATACATTTTATGGGAGGTGAACTATAGCTCCGTTGTGCTCGGTTTGCTAACTGCTGGCACTGATGCCTTCCATTTTCCCCCTTGTTCCTTGATTTTTTTCTGTTATATCAGTGAGGATTAAGTTAGTCAGTAATGCAGTTATTACAGCTTCATACTGTTTATTGAGCAGAAAATGCATATTGATGCAAACCTTATTGTTCTGTTTACTTTTAAGTGGGTTAGAGTAACATTTAAACATTTTCCCTGATTGTGGGCCATTATACCCATATTACAGCTGGCTATGTCCAGAATCCTTGGATAAAGAAATTGATAGGCATGGGAGAAGGAGAGTCTACTGAAAGATTTAGTACAGCCATCTTAGTTTTGGAAAGAAAGTAGTCCTGTAGCTTGCCTTATTATTGTTGTATTATACTTAAAATGTTAGAATTTTATTTCTCGGCTGTTTCAGTGTATCATATTGTTTTCTCTAACAGACTCTTCCATTCATAGGACACGGGCTGTGTCAGGTATTATAAATGGGTACACTGATCCCGGGCTGGCTATGACTTGTACCTTATTCTCTGTTAAATTAATGAAGATTACTGATACTATTAATGACATATTTTTCAGAAAAATGAATGCTAATGTAAATCCTGTCATTCTAGCCATTTTTAAGTACATAAGAGAAGAGTTTTTTTTTTTTTTTTTTAATTTGTTGGTGATTATGGGTTTTTGCTCCTGTTTAACTTTTGGTTCTGCTCCTGGTTGATGTGCTAAGTGGTGCAGAGCTATGATAAGGTTCAATTTGAGCAGTTTGATAAAGGCAAATCAAAGTGATTAATCCTACAATAACTTGATCTACATTGCTGTGGCTACTTTTTTTACTTTTGGTGATTACAGAGGATTACCAGAAGTGGTTATCTATTAGGAGAGCTTTTGGTGCCTGGCAGCAAAGGACAGTTAGAATGACCACAACCAAGTGATCACTGGTGTTGCTTGGTTTATGTTTATGGGGGACAGAGCATAATGCCCGAAAGCTTCAAGATGAAATACATCTGTGGTGATTCTTTTTTGTCACTTTTTCTTCAGGAATCCAAATAGATATGTGGACAGTGGTTAAAGTACACACTAACTATGGCATCCTGCACGTGTATCATTTTTTTTTTCAAATTTTTATTGATGTTGATGGGGAGGTGATGTGTCCTATAGTTAAAGTGAAATAGATTACTGTTGCTGTTGTTTCTGTCCTGCAGTAGCAAATTAAGCAGATTAGGGTGACTGTTATTTCACCAGCTTTGGCAATCACGAGAGGTGATTGCGATAAGTGGCTGTGTGCATGATGACAGGCTGTGAATGAAAGCAAAGAGCAATTACATGAGTTATACAAAACAGGTATTGGCATGGCTAATTTTGGGAAAAGGGAATGTGGGCAATGGTTACTTGTAGCGAACAGGAGGACAATCTGTGGATTCACCTAATTTTGCTCCTCTTCTCAACAAACACTGTGACCCCAGAGAATGGTTATATTAGTTAGCAGGTATAGGGGTGCAGCCTCTCACAATACCCAGGGCAGACTTGATAGAACTCTATAAGAACTATGGAAAACAGTTAAAACGAGAATGCAAAGTTGTCATTCAAAATCACTACAAGTAACAGTGTGGAGTATATATACATGTGCAAGAGTGAGAGTTTGAAATAAATTATTTTCCTATTTTTTTTTTTTTACTTTCCACACAATCAGAGATCAGAAGTGTCCTTATAAAATGGATGCATGGTAATTGCATAAAAACTATCAAATGAAAATATGGCTTTTTGGAGTCAGCAAATATGTCTAATAGCAGAAAGTTGAAATATGGTACAGTATCTATTCTTTTTTGTTTTCTTCTCAGTGAGACAATAGAAGTGCACAGAATGTGGGAATCACTTTTGGAAGATGTGATATATGAAACCAAATGGTAGTTACAGGATCACTTCTGACTGACTATTGTTATGACTTTTTGGGAGGACAGTATCTGTTAAAAAGCAATATGGCCATCAAATGTCTGTGATTCATTCCAAGTGAGAGGATTTATAATTTCTCAGCAGTGGCACAGTCTGGTGAGACAGCATGTGTGCATTTTGTACTGAAGTACTGTATTAGAAGTCTATGATTTTATTCTCAATTGTCTCTAGGAAACTGAAATATGATCTCAAACACAAATAGTAAATCCAGCATTTTGGTGGACTTCTGGTGTCATAGGCTGGCAATAGGCCTGGTTTCTACCTTGGTGTTTTGCACAAAAGGCTGGGAATAAGGTGCTTTATGAAACAACACAGCTGTTACTTTCACTTTGATTGATAATTTATATAGTTTGTTGGGGACAGGATCTGTCAAAGTGCTATATGCCATTATATTCCTTTGATTCCTTCACACTCAAAACCATTTCAGAAGTTGGATGTTTCACTGGGAAAGTTTTTTTTTTTTCTTTGTAAACTGTCTTGGTGGAAATGACATATCACTTCTTATTACAGCTCTGAGTGTAGGTTTTTCAGAGGTATTTTATTTTCACAGTCTGCCATCATGCTAGGTTTCCACCTGGGTGCTATTACCTGACTTCCGGACAAATAAAACATATGGTCTTTTACATACAGCTAATACAGTGTTTCAGAGACCTTGCGTTGTTACAGTCCAGCACTGTGCTCGATTTCCAACAGGTGAATATTCTCCTCTGCAGAAAATGTTGAGGCAGGTGATGCATGAAAGCAGTTTAAGGATCTCTACTGAGTGATTATTTTTATGGCTTGTTTGGGGACAGGACCTGTCACAGCCCTCTATGACTATTATATTTATGAGTTTCTTAAAAAGTCAGAGGTAGTGTATCCTCTGAAAAGTGACACAGTCCATTTAGACAGAATGTGTATGCCTTGCACAAAAGTATCTTTTTACAATTACCATTTTTATTTTATTATGATTGTCTTTTGTTATCACAGTCTGGTACAATGTTTTGTGTCCACCTGAAAGCTATCTGACCTCTGCATAAACAGCTCAGTAAAACTAACGTCCTGAATATATGTGTACTACATTACAACATCTCAGAAGTGAAAAAAACTAAATATATTCCAGAAAAAAATGAATATTTGAGTTGTAACATGCTAGGGCTACAATGTCATTCTTTTTTGCAGCTAAGGCTGCAGAGACAACCACACAGGCATGCTGTACTGGAAGTTCTTGGGTTATAATCGCAGTCCTAAGTGTGGTTTGTTGCTAAATAACATATTATTACCTGAAACATTTCTAATAATATGAAAGGAAGAAAAAAACAGGGCCTTTGGCTTGAGTTCTTGTACATTTACCTGAATGAAGAACCAAAAAAATTACTATTTTCTAGGGTAATGTAATATTTTCTGTCATTTTTGTGTTATATGAAAGTACACATTATATGTGCTTTAACAGGAATTTACATATTTCAGATTCTGTTGTCTACTTCACTTATGGTAGTATATACAGAATTATAAATAAACATTTGCCATTTTTTGCATTGTTAAGTGACCCTGTTGCCCACCTCCCCCATCTTCAACAGACTGTTCTAATGAATGTGTTTTCTTGCAGGCAACACTTTTGGGGTGTTTTTAAAAGTGTTTGCATTATTTTAGTAGAGCAGTGCGGGTTGCATTAGTTTCTTAGTTTCATAATGCATTTATGACTTAAGGTACTTTAGTCTTCTTTAGTTTAGTTTCAAAGGATTAGGTCCATTTTGTCAATAATATTTTCAATACAGCTTGTGCAGTATTATTTTTATTTATTTCTTACTCTTTCTATTTAACTTTTTTAAAAGTTAAGGTCAGATTCATTATTTGTCAGTATGCAGGACTAGCGTTTATTTTTCCTGTGCATGCAGCATATATATATATATATATATATATATATATATATATATATATATATATATATATATACACACACACAGGAGAACAGCAGATGTTCGAAAGGACATTTGCAAAGTTTTCAAACGTCAAACGCAAAATGCTTTGAATGTGCAATGAGTGAATGCACAGTGACAATCTGTATTATCAATAAAAGTGTGTAAATTGACTCCAATCCAAGTATCTCCTTGGTCTCATCCCACTCTATTACCTTTCCTGCTTGAGTTATTTGGTCCAAATATCTTGGTTCTTTTGCTAAGTTTTTCCATTAAATTCCAGCCTACTCTTGCCTATTTTCTGTACCATACTTACAGTCTTCCCTATTGACAAAATCTTCTTTTTCTCCATTCTTGTATTAGCTTAGTTCTTAGAATACTTTCTGCTACTTTACGAATGCAATATTCTGTGTGATTGTTATTGTTCTCCTTAAGGATCTGCATCCAAAATCTGATTCTCTCTCTCTATTTCTTGAACTTCCTCCTTGCTTTTTCATCATCTGTTTCCACTCTGAATTATAACCTTCTGCTTCTACTATGTATATGACCCTTAACTGTCACCTTCAAATCAGGTGAACATAAACTACCTTGTTCTTCTGGAAGACTAAAGGGGTTAAACATATTTCACTGCTTGTATCTTACTATCCATATCCACAATTAATAGTTTCCAGTTCCAATTTTTTTTTTGATTTAGTGTCTTCCAACATATCCTTAGCTATCATGACAGAAGCCTTTTTAATCCATACTCCTAAATACTTCATCGTTTCATGTCACCTTAAATATGAGTATTGCTGAGCCAATTCAAGTGCAGGTACATAATATACAGGGATAGCCTTTGTTTTAGCTTCATTAATTTTATATCCTGAAAAAAGCTTGAAACTATCTCAAAATGTCCCATAACACTGAGATGTCCTTTTCTGGATTTATTGGGTACAGAATAATATCATCTGCAAATAAAGCCAACTTTTCTTGATTATCATACCAATTATATCCTTGTATTTCTGAATTCCTTATTTTCTTTGACAGTGGCTGTAAATATAAAGAAATAACAGAGGGTAAAGAGGGCAACCCTACCCATTTTCCTCTTTTTAAATACAACTTGTCTGAGAGGAACCCTCCTACTTTAAATCTCGCCTCCAATCCTTCATATAGCCTTCTAATTAACTTTATTATTGTATCAGGGAATACAAATGCTACCAATGCCTTACTCAAAAAACTCCACCTTACTCTGTCAAATGCTTTATCAAGACTCAGCAATGACATAGGTATTTTCTTATATCCTGCTTACCGCTAGATGATCATTGCTCTATTAATGTTGTCAAATGTTGACCTTCCATTCACAAAACTGCACTGGTCCATATCTATCAATTTTGGCAACACATTTGCCATTCTGTAACTAGCATAGACATAAACACTTTATAATCATGGTTTCAAACTGAAATTGGTCTATATGAAACTGGGTCTGAAAGGTCTTCATCATCTTTAGGTGTTACAGCCACCACAGCTTTCTTCCAAGATGTAAGTGCGTCCCCGCCTTTTAAAATACTGCTAAACAAAATCTTCCAAATCTTCATCACTTTCTAATTTCCAGACTTCCACAGGAATACTACCTCTTCCTGGAGACTTTCCAGAGGATTGATTATACATAACCATTTTTATCTCATCCCCTCCTACTTTAACTTTTAATTGTTGAGCCTCATCTATCTCTAACATTGGCATGATGAAGTCTTCCATAAATATTTCCTTTTGTACTTTTTCTTGATTTCCTCGTTTCTCTGCTTTATTTATTTATTTGCTTGTTTGTTTGACATTTGTTAACTAGATTAGTCCAACTGGACTAGAAGCCCATTTTCAATGGAGACCTGAGGAGAAAAGCTCCAGTAAAGACAATTTACATTACAAATGTTATTACCACATACAGAGCTCCAATATAGATGAATTACAGTAAAAAGTTTCAAGCACATATAGATAATTATTATACATAAGTTGCAGAAATAAAGTGAATAATAATAGATAAGTTCAAGAAATACAGAATAAGTATAGTACAGTGATGTGATTACAAGTATTTTTTTTTATTACACAGAGTAATTCACTGGATATTCCAAGAGAGTGAAAGACATTATTACAGAGAAGAGAGGAGTTTGTAGCTGAGCAGTCAATATGCATATATGTACATGTGGCAGAGCAGTAAAAGCTAAGGGTTTAATCATAGAAAAGGATTAAAATTAGAGAGGGAAGAGAAAAAAAAGAAGAAATTAGGAGGATAAGTAGATGGAAGTCAGTAGAGAAGGGGACAGGAAAACATAGTAGTGTAGTGGATTAGGTAGGGGCATGGCAGGGACAAGTCTTAGTGTTACGAAGGTGAAGTTTTAGTTCCTTTTTGAAGTGTTTAGGGTGGGGAATAGGTCTTAGGTGGATGGGGGAGTTTGTTCCAAGCTTGGGCTATGGTGGATTTGTAGAGTAATTTACCAGTTTTATTGAGATGGTAGATGTCCAGGAGTAATTGGTTGGAGGTGCGGAGAGTACATGTAGGGGTATAAGAGGATACCAGAGAGGAGAGGACTGGGCAGGTGAATGGTTTGTATACTATACAGTGTAAGATTTATAACTGAGATAGTAGGAGTTGTTGAGGGAATTTTAGCCATTGGAGAAAGCTGAGTGAAAGGCAGTGGTGAGAGTTGATGGAAAATCTAGCTATCTTTTGGTAGGTTTGTTGGAGTTTGGACAAGGATGAAGTCTATACGTTAATAAGGATTGGGGCAGCATAGAGGAGGGAGGGGAGGAGTACAACCTGAGTCAGGGAGAGTCTAGCATTGGAAGTTAGACATTTTCTACTATGGTATAGGAGGCCTAGTTTGTGGAGTTTCGTTATGCTTTGTAAGACGTGTACGTTAAATTTCAGCTCATCATCTATGATGGTACCAAGGAGCTTAGTGTGTGGTTCGGGTTCTATGATGGTCTTATTAGTGGATGTGATGAGAAAGGTCGATTTATGTTGAGAGAGAGAATGAGAGAGAAAAAGCAGGAGTTTAGTTTTTTTTTTTTTAGGTTTAGGATGAGTTGATTATCAGATACCCATTTTTCAGTGAATAGAAAGATGTCTTTACAAAATGTTAATAACATTTCTGGAATATCTCTAAAACCTCTACAGGATCTCTGCTTATTGTTCAGTTTGGAAACATCTCTCTTTATGTTCTGTTGCCTAAGTCATTATGCTAAAAGTTTTTGTGCTCTGGAGCTGTTATTAAAAAAACAATTGCTTAACTGCAATCTTTCTAAATGCATGCATATTATCCAAATACTCCCTTATTTTCTCTTTAGCACTCTGCATTCACTCCTCCTCTTCTTGTTCTGTGAGATTAGACAATACACAATTTTAGGGGACTAGTAAAAGTTAACTCAGACAATGCACAAGATACACATAAAATGTGTACACTATGTGACAAATACATGGGTTTATGTAATGATGATATACGAGTAGGTCATTCAGATAAATATGAAATGCACTTAGGACTAGGGTGTCATTTATGAAATATCTACACTCTAATATTAGTGAACAAGTCTTGTGATAAGAGGCACAGCAACAAAAGCATGAGTCCTGAATGAAGTTATGTAGTCTTATAGTAAAAGATATTTCATGAATCATATGGTTAGTCTACTCACGTTTATTACATGCCCATATCTTTTTCTTTTTCAGTTTAAGTTAATATTTCTTATTCATTTCAATGAGGCAGGGTAATTACATTTTTTCCATTACTTGTATACCATAAAAAGTTTTATGTGGTTTCTCTAAGGTCCTTATGAATCAGATGTCCTGTGGGAAGGTTTCCACTCTTTCAGTGGTGGTGGGGATTGGAGGGGCTGCCCTTTCATCAGGGATTTTTATTTTCATTTTAAGGTGTAGGATAAAGGTTTTATACTGATTTGGTAGAGTGGTGAAAGTTAATATTTTTTACTTAATATTTTTTGTTACACATGGAATACTAATGTTTTTCTCTGTCTGATTACCTCCACATGAAAAGCATTTATCATATAAACCATTACAGCAATTTGCTTCTGACGAATAGCTTGATGTTTATAATAAGAATGTTTCTGCTTTAGTTATTATTTATACAGAACTGTCAGCTTCGGTGAACTGTATACAAATCTGTATAGTGCACACCATTGTGTACAGATCTGTACAGTGCACACTACTGTGTACAGATCTGTATAGTGCACACCATTGTGTACAGATCTGTACAGTGCACACCACTGTGTACAGATCTGTACAGTGCACACCACTGTGTGCAGATCTGTACAGTGCACACCACTGTGTGCAGATCTGTACAGTGCACACCACTGTGTGCAGATCTGTACAGTGCACACCACTGTGTGCAGATCTGTACAGTGCACACCACTGTGTGCAGATCTGTACAGTGCACACCACTGTGTACAGATCTGTACAGTGCACACCACTGTGTACAGATCTGTACAGTGCACACCACTATGTACAAATGGAGGAATAACTGTACATCATGACAGTGACAATAAAGCATCTATTATATAGAACATAACAGTAATTTGTTTCTGCTGAATAACTTGATGTCTATAATAAAACTGTCTCTGCTTTAGATACTATATGACTTTGAAAATTGAGAGCATTGTGAACATGCTGAGCCACACAACTGTAACTGTAAATATTTAAATGAATTTTAGAACTTTATGAAGACAGATGAAATTTGGGAGACTCCACTTTAAGGTGACAGACCTTCCAGAAGCCCATTTTCCTAAACACACTGTCCCAGTGTCGATTGATAACCACAATCAAACTGAAGAAAGAGATGACTTCAGTAAAAGGCACAAAATGTATATGCTCTGAATAGAAACAAGAGTATAGAGAAAAAGATGTCCAAGTATTTTTGTAAAGTGCCCTCATATGATGATAATGTAGGAGCACTGACTCTAGACCCCTTATATCTAAATATACTAGTCTCAAAACTAGCGGTAAGATCATAAACTCAGAGGAAAGGGAATAAATGCATTTTCTTCTTTCTATGCACTGGTGAAACTTCAGTGGCAATACATTTTTCGATCAAGGTACAAGAGCAGAACCCCAGTAATAAATGCATTTGTTTAGGAGATGTTTTATTAACTATATCATGTCAGTATTTTATCATACCTCTTTAAAGTAAAAAAAAAATGTAACCCAGCTGCATGGTTAAATACCTGCAGATGGCAGAATCTATGTCTGATTCAAAGTCTCTTGCTTTGAACTAACATTGTATTTTAGAGAGTCTAGAAGGTGGTAAGAGTAAGGGTTTCATAGTCCAAAGGTTCGCAGCTTCTTAGCAATTATTCACAATGAGCACCACTACAACTACAAGCACATTTATTTATTTATTGCAAATTATTTGCATTGAATAAGTAAATGCAAACATTTAATAAAATGCCCACTTTCATCAAATGTGCAAACTTGCTGAAGTTAATCCTTGAGTCTGTAAGAAGTACTATATGAAAATACAAGTGTTACTGTAATTACAAATAGTTTTCAGAAATGATGAGTGAACGCAGCTATGTGTAAGCATGTTTGCAGTATTGAAAGCTAGCAGCATGCAGCTATTTTTATTAACTTTTAAAAAATACAAAGGGGTTTTATATGTTTCATACGAGGGTACCCTTATGTGGCTACCCTGTTGCTTTCTTTGAAAGAATGGAACAGTAGAAATAGGAAATATTTTAAAATGGGAGACAAACAGGGAAAACACAGGAGGAATACATCAAGTGGGTTGTACTGGTGGAGGTGTACTATATTTTGGTGGGATAGATCCCCCTCTTTTTTCAATTTTTGTTGTAAGATAGAGGTAGTTTGCTTAGGAAGTTGGTTACGGGATGTAGGAGAAATGATTACAGGAGGAGGTGGCAGAGTAAAAGAAGTTGTTCTCAGGAAGGCACACGGTCCATAGCACCTCAAAAGTTTCAACTGCCTGATGGTATTGCATTGGAGGACTCAATGTTGAGGGGGTGGTGGCCTGTGCTGGCACCAACCGGGGCAGCAAATCTTGAACCCACTAGACAGCATTCTGGAATAGTTGAATATGCCTCTCTGTGAATCAATATGTATGTATACCTTTAAGAAGCTTTCTAGGGGCTTGCACAAGTGTATAAATACTGAGCATGTGTGAGGCTGACTGTAATTTTGTAGTACACTGTTGAGATGTATACATGTATGTCTGGGTAGTCTGTCTGTTAATCAGTTTGTTTATATTTTGCACTGTTGCTATCCATCCTGATGTGTTTTTATGTAACAAAGAATGTAAACAAACTACCCCGCCTGTTCGTTTTTAATGAGAAACAAGACAAGTGACATGGTATGAGAATGGGATCCAGAAATCCAGTTTCCAGACTGAGAAGGCACTCAGTTTAAGGTGGAGGAATACTGAGGGGTGGATCATCTGCACTGCATGTTTAATTAGCAAAAACAGGTCAGAAATGAAATTCAGGTATCAAAGCTTATTTAAATGATTTCTTATTCACAAAATATAAAACAAAGCACTCAGAAAGCTCTAAACAAATGTCTAAGTAAATGAAATGTCCGAAACTGCGATATATTGAAAAATATTTGAACTATGGAAAATGCTTGAAATAAAGTCCAAATTGAATAAATGAACAAAATATGGAAAACGACCACGTTTTTTTCGAAGTAGCTCATAGCACGTACTTTTATTGCACTAATTAGAGCTATTCAAGATATCCTAAGTATACTGAGAATTTGCATATTTGTGTATTACAGTACACTTATTTTGCAAAATACAGCCATTTCAAAGCATATTTCGCAAAGTACAGTATTTTGAAGAGTTTATGGTGCATTTGAATGTTATTACAAATACTGGCTGTGTGTGCATGTTCATACATAATTACAAGGGGCAATTTTTCAGTGTGTTTGGGCATACTTTGTTGACATGACAGATTGATTTTAAAAATCAGCTCCACTTGTCTTTGATAATAATATTGCAGAGAATTGGAGAGTATTTGAGTAAGAGTATGATATTTTCATACAAGCTGCATTTTCTGATAAACATGACCATACAAAGGCATTTATTCTGCTTAATTTAGCTGGTTCAGAAGCCATAGAAAGACAACATTAATTTGTGCATGCACCTGCTGAATTTGCAGGGGAGGGGGGAAACCATCATATAGCTGAACCGGCTGAGTCAAGGGAAGATCTTGAGTGCTTAAAATGTAAATTTAGAGAAACATGTAACCCCCAAATGAATGTTGCAATGGAAAGGCACGTATTTTACACAAGAGATCAAAAGCCTGTGGAAGTTTTTGCAGCATATATAAATGACTTGTGAAATAAAGGTAAAAAGTGCAGATTTGGTGATTTAAGGGACGAGTTGATAAAAGATAGACTGGCGTGTGGTATTAAAGATGATGCTGTGAGAAAGATTCTGCTTTGTGATAGTGATTTGACTTTGAATAAGGCCATTAAGATTAGTCAGATATATAAACTCACAGAAAAGCACACAAATATGCTTACAAATGAGAAATGCATGCTTTCAGTATCTTCTAGTGCTCATGTTGATAGTATGCAGCACGTGGTAAAAAGAAACAGGTCCAAGAATGTAGCAGCAACTGTAAGCCCTGCAAACGTCACTGGGAAGCCCTGTAATTTTCTAGCAAATTCCAGAATGCACACAGTCTCAGTGAAGCACAACGGTGAGTCAGGAAACTCAAAAAATGTGCCTCTACCCAGTTTCATAGTCCACTGTCATAATTGTGGTGCAAATCATGAGCCCAAAAGAGAAAAGTACTTAGCTTTTGGTCAGCGATGTCACAAATGGAATCAAATGCAATAAGTGAAATCATTACACAAGATTTTGTAAATCAAATAAGAGACATGCTTTCATTAAAAGAGAACATTCAAAGAGACAAGTTGATCAATTAGAAGGCTATGACACTACTTTTTATGTTGATGGTGTGTCAGTGCTTAATGAAACAGTCAATGCAGTAGATTTATGGGAAAAAAATGAAGTATTTTGTACTGTTCTGTTAAATGGGAGACCCACAGAGCTCAAAGCTGACACATGTTCAAAGTGCAATATCATTTCATCAGAAACATTTGCTAGAGTATGTACTGGTGAGAAGCTTGATTTGGCAAAGTGTGCGAAGCTTCATGTTTATGGTGATGAAGAAATTTAAACTGAAGGTTCAGTAGTGCTTTAATGTTACTCTGCTGGGAACAGCTGTGCAATTGTATGTGGTCAAAAGGCATGTACAGTCATTATTAGGCCTCAGAGACAGTTTGTAGGTTTGCTTTCATTTAATAAGGAAATGCACCATGTTAACTTAAAAGACCACTGTTCTAATTTCACCCAGTCTATTATTTCTACCTATACTGATCTTTTCGAAGACAAACTAGGCAAACTCCCAGCTGTGTGCTCCATGAAGTTAGACCCTGAAGTCAGTCCAGTTATCAGGCCAGCCCAGAAAGTTCCAGTACCTATGCAAAACAGAGTCAAAGCCCAGTTAGGTAAAATGGTGCAGCAAGGTGTAATCTTGTCTAGTTGGCAAACCAACTGAATGGGTATCTTCCATGGAAGTAGCTCATAAGAAAAGCTCAAATAATATCAGAATATGTATTGAGCCAAGAGATTTGAGCAAAGCACTGAAAAGACCTCATCATCCAATGTGTACAGTTGAAGAAATCACACTGCTCTTATGCTAAATGCCACTGTTTTTTCTGCCCTAGATGCAAAGAGTTCATTTTGGCAAATTTTGCTTGACAGGAAATCTTCATTGCTAACCACCTTTAGTACTCCTTTTGGCAGGTATAGATTTTTGAGAGTATCATTTGGGATAGATTCTGCCAGTGAAGTCTTCCAGCATGCAATGGAGCAAATTTTTTCTGGGTATCAGTGTGCTATTATAGTAGATGATATTCTAGTAGGAAGTACCAACGGTGAAGCTGAGCATGACAGAAACCTCAAGAAAGTTCCGGAAAGAGCACATGAAGTGAATCTTAAGCTTAATCTTCAGAAATGTAAGTTCAGGCTACAATAAGTTACTTATGTTAGTCATTTTTTTAGCAGTTTAGCCTTATGACCAGATCCTTCCAAGCAAACTACTATTCTTGAAATGCCAGCTCCAGATAACGTTCAAGACTTACAAAGTTTTCTTGGCATGGTTAACTACCTAGGCAAGTTCATTCCAGACTTGAGCCAACTTTCAGCACCACTTACAGAGCTAACACACAAAGGTGTATCTTGATAATGGTCAGAACAAAGCCAGAGTGCGTTTGATGTCCTGAAACAAAGAATTGCCAGTCCACCAGCACTCAGATATTATGTTGTTCACAAACCAGTTACTCTTTCTTGTGATGCTTCAAAATTTGTCTTGGTGCAGTCATTCTTCATCAGGGTAGACCAGCAGCCTATGCATCCAGAACTCTAACCCAAACTGAAATGCACTATGCACGGATAGAGAAAGAACTCTTGGCAATTGTGTTTGCAAGTTCAAAGTTCTACAATTGTATTTATGGTAGACATATCCAGACTGAAGCAGATCACCAACCTCTAGTCACTATTTTGAGAAAGACTATGCATACACTCCAACCAGATTGAAACCCATGATGTTCAAATTGCAAAAGTATAATTTCAATCTTGTCTACACAAAAGGCAAACTTCTTTATCTTGCTGATACATTATTCAGATCACCCAGAAATACCAACAGCATGAAAATGAGAAAATTGATTTTAAAGTCATGGAAGTGAGAATTTTTTCTTACACACATCTTGATGATCTTAGAAGTCATACAGCCTCAGATCCAGTTCTTCAGAAGCTCAACCACTTTATCAGTCAAGGCTGGCAATCAAAGCAATCTTGTTTACCACATGACTTACAACCTTATTTTCCTTACAGAGATGAGATTTTTTTTGACAATGGTATCATCATGAAAGGTCCAAAAGTAATTGTTCCAAAGTCCTTGCAACAAGAATATATTGTTATCTTGCATTGTTGCCACCCAGGAACTAATTCTACCAAAAGAAGGGTGAGAGGGCTAGCATTTTGGCCTTCTATGTCACAGGACATTTTTGAGAGTACTTTTGTCTTGTTCTGTATGTGATAGTAATAAACCACATCAACAGAAAGAACCACTTCAACTAAACTAGATTCCTGAACTACCTTGGTCAACAGTAGCTACAGACATTTTTGAATGGAATGGTCAACATTACTTGGTGTTAGTATACTCTTATTCCAATTGGTTCAAGACTGACCTACTTCCCAAGCTAGCTTCCAATACTGTCATTACTAAGATGAAGTATCATTTTGCACTCCATTGTAGTCTGCACAGTTATTTCTGACAATGGTACACAGTTTACAAGCCAGCAGTTCAAAAAGATTTGCTGAAGGGTGGGACTTTAATCATGTGATGAGTAGCCCGGAGTACCTGCAGTCAAGTGGTTTAGCAGAATGTGCAGTTCAAAGTGCAAAACAATTACTAGCGAATTAAAAACAAGACAATAGCGATGTTTCCTTGAATCTCTTGAATCTCATAAATGTTCCTTACAATAAATATCTTGGTTCACCTGCACAGAGGCTTCTGTCAAAACAAACCAGAACCACACTACCAATTAGTAGTTCATTATTGGTTCCAAGTGTCAAAAACAACAGATCAGTGAAAACCAATTTGTTGAAGAAGCACTTATCCCAGAAGTCCTATTATGATAAGACTAACAAACCACTCAATCCATTATGAGAAGGGGAGATAGTAAGGATGCAGATGTCCAAAAGTTTTGATCGGATTGGTGTCATGAAAGGTTTATGTCCAGAGCTGAGATTGTACATTGTGGAATTGCAAGGAGCAGAATTTAGGCAGAATTGGAAACATTTGATCCCAGTGTCTGAGCCTGTATTGCAGTATCCTACCTACGAGAGAGACTCTATCTCATAGCGAGTTATCCACCATTCCAGTTCCAGAGGACATTCCAGTAAATATCCCTGTTCCTTAGAAGAATCCCAAAACTCCCAAAGCAAGTTGTTCACCAATGGCTGTCACTGTTGCTAAACCCAGTTCTAATTGCTATATTACAAGATCAGGTCACTTTTCCAGACCATGTCCCAGAAACTCGGCAACTTGGATATGAATGTCGTGTTTATCTTTTATTGTTGTACAACTGCATGCTTCTTTTCAAATGTCATTATATTGTGGGGAATTCATTAAAGAGGGAGAATGTAGATCAATATGTATGTATACCTTTAAGAAGCTTTCTAGGGGCTTGCACAAGTGTATAAGTACTGAGCACATGCAGGCCTGACTGCCATTTTGTAGTAAGCTCTTGAGATGTAAACATGTATGCCTGTGTAGTCTGCTTGTTAATCTGTTCATTTATATTTTGTACTGGTGCTATCCATCCTGATGTGTTTCTGTGTAATAAAGCATGTAAATGAACTACCCTGCCTGTTCGTCTTTAATGAGAAACAATATGAGTGACACTCTCTACTACTTATTCCAGCACATCCTCAACCATGCCCCACAAGTCCACAGTCTGTGAGACATGTCAGGGTGCCTACAGGACTGGTGCCACTATCCTAGCCCTGTGAGGATGTCCCTGGATAGTAGATGGTGAATGCTCTCTGGCCTGGAAGGAGCATGGTTGGGCTTCTCCCAAGGATTTTGGATCGGCAGAAAAATAAACAGAAATGGGAGAGAAAATAATAAGGAAAGATAAAGTGATGCATAATTAAAACAAAGAAAAAAGAGCAAGGTGCAAGCAAAGCTCAGATAGATCCAATACTCCTGACTCGGCAGAAAGGCTGAGGAGATCCAGAAGTACACTGATAGCAACAACCCCAAGTGTTTTATGATACCCTGAAGACCAACTATGAGCCACACTCCTCTGGAACGTCACCACTGCTCAGTGCCGATGGGTCCACCCTGCTCACTGACAAGAATGCCATCCTGAAAAGATGGGCTGAGCACTTCAACAATGCACTGAACAGGCCTTCCTCTATCAATGCCAAAGCCATTGACCGCATACCATGAGTTGCCATTAACACCTCCCTGGCAGAACCTCCAAAGGAATCAGAGGTTAAGGAAGCAATTAAGCTTCTCTCCAATGGTAAAGAACCAGGATCTGACTCCATTCCCACTGAAATCTACAAGCAGGGGGACCAATCTTGTTACAGAAGCTCATCAAGCTCTTCCAGACCATGTTGCAACAGAACGTTATCCCTCAGGAGTTAAAGGATGCATCCAATGTCTATTTCTACAAGAGAAAGGGAATAAGCAGTCTTGTGACAATCATAGAGGAATCTCTCTCCTGGTCATTGCTGGCAAAATTCTTGCCAGAATCCTCCTCAACCAACTCAATCAGCACATGGAAGATGGACACCTGCCAGAGAGTCAGTGCAGCTTTAGAGAGGGCTGAGGGACAGTCGATATGATATATGCACCACATCAACTTCAAGAGAAGTGCTGGGAACAAAACAGGGACCTTTACACAATGTTCGTGGACCTGTTCAAAGCCTTTGACACTGTTAGTCATAAGGGGTTATGGTGGATCATGGAGAGGTTTGGATGCCTAGGCAAATTCATCAATATGGTGTGCCAGTTCCATGATGGCATGCTTGCTCAAGTACTGGACAATGGAGACTTCTCAGATGCCTTCCCAGTTACCAACGGAGTCAAGCAAGGCTGTGTACTAGCACCCATGCTGTTCAGCATGACTGTCTCAGCCATGCTGTCAGATGGCTTCTGTAATGACAAAGAAATTAGCATCAAGATCAGATAGAGGACTGATGGTAGGCTCTTCAACCTGTGGAGGCTACAGGCCAAGACCAAGGTTGGAGAGGATTTTGTGTGCGATTTCCTGTTTGCAGATGACTGCGCAATCAACACTGCCACAGATGCCCAGATGCAGCAGAGTATGAACTGCTTTTCCACTGCCTGCAGAAACTTTGGCCTCACAATCAATACTAAGAAGACTGAGGTCTTGTATCAGCCTGCACTGCAGATGACTTATGTGGAAGCAACTATCACCACTGAAGGTGAGATCCTGAAGGCTGTTGACAAGTTTACATACCTCAGCAGCACACTCTCCAGATTTGTGAACATTGATGATGAGGTAGACACACGCATCACCAAGGCAAGCTGTGTATTTAGACGGCTGTGGGAGAGGACAGACATCAAACTGAAGGTGTACAAGGCATTTTTACTGCCCACATTACTGTATGCCTGTGAGACATGAACTGCATATGACCGCCATGCTAAAAAGTGGAATTGCTTCTATATAAACTGCTTAAGAAGGCTGCTGAAAATTACCTGGCAGGACAAAGTTCTACTGGCCCTCCCCGTAGTTTGGTGTTAACTTGATCTATCACAATAAACTTAAAGGAGTGGTCAGGAAGTTGGTCAACATGTTTTGCTAATGCATTTTCAAGTTTTTGTTTTTTAACACCAAACTACGGGGAGGGCCAGTAGAACTTAGACTGGAGGAATTAGAACTAACATGGCAAATTAGACTGAACGCTTATACCCAGCCAGGGCTAAATGAAGGGTGCACTATTAGTAGTTTATTAAAGCTTAAAAGTTTAGTTCGTTAATTTGTCCAGTATTAGCTAGATAATTTTGAAACAACTTGTTACAAGAGAGTGAAGGTTTATATAAATATTTTACAAATATAGATTTTGTATAATTGTTAAAATACGTTTATATATTAATTCTTGATGTTTTTTATAAACTTGAATAATTGTTTATTGGTTTCTTTTATATGTTATGCGTTTTTAAAAATGGGTGTCATTGATTGTTCTAAAAGGTATTTGATTGGTCAAATTGAAGGTATTCATTAGTATATAACTTGACCATTTTAATTTGTGAATTGTCTGATGTAGTTTGTGTTATACATAAACGAAAAGCGCTTAACTCATTGACGTTGTATGTGCCTTCCTTACTTCTTTGCTCAGTGTTTTCGTTATTCCAGTTTGTTTGCCTTGTAGTTTTTCTAGTTTTTATAGTTTGTCATGGCATCTGGGGCAGAAGTAGAGGATATTGGCACACCTTTCAATAATACGCCTGGTATTTTAAAACTGACTAAAGAACCAAATGGTTCAATTTCAGTTCCTGATACCAACAAGTTTGAATTACTAATTTCGCGCCTAGACTGTGTACTTGCTCGTCTGGACAAATTAGAACGTCAAGTTGACGCCCAGAAAATACCACTTCCGGCTGTTTCAGATGTTCCCAGAGTCAACGGCTCTACGCAAGTAGCTGGAGGATCTGATCGAGGGTTAGCCTCAAGTAATTTACCTTGCAGTTTGCCTTGTGGCCAGAGGTCTATGCCGGTTAGTATAGATGAAGTCCAACTTTTGCCATGAACTCTAACTAAATCCACGGGTAACTCCACTGATAGTACGAATCGCATTGATGGAGTGGATACTATGTTGAATCAAGTTCCAACTGCCGCACTGAAAGCGAAACCACTATTTTCAGATGTGGTTCAATCTGACAACCCTTGTATTGCAGGTAATAACTTTAACTTCAGTAACTGGTTGTCCAACAATTCGTTTTTTGGTTTAGAAAATGACAAAACTCAATTTCACAATGTTAATGTTAATAATGAAGCATCTTCGATGTCCAGCAACCTAAGTGAGCTGGACAAACTGTTAGTAAAGCTAAAGAAAATTCAACTAGAAGTTGCATATTTTAATGAATGCCTTAAACACAAAGTGGTTCCTAAAGGACTTAGGCGCTGGCAATACCCTACCGGCTTAGAAGCCAATTCTCAATTTCACTTGGATATAGTGGCTCTTTTCGATCGTCAGGGTTTGGAACTTTTTGAATTGATGTGTAAACATTATTTATTATCAATCGATGATCTTACTAAAACTGTTTGCAACCTTGACAATAGAATCAAACTGGACAATGAATTTGTCCATTACAAATATGAATACAATAGAATCTTCACAAGTATCGACACGTATTTAAGTAAGTTGAAGTCTAACAAGGTTAAAAAATTGGATAGAGATGTAAAGGCTTACAACGAGGGTACAGCATACCCTAAACCTTCGTTAGCTCAAACATGGCAAGGTTATAAAAAACCTGGCCAGTTTAGTTTTAGTAACAACACTAATAATATGCCTGGTGAATTCAACTATTCTGCTGATGATTATTCATTAAATGATTCTACACACTGTGAACCAATACAATCTTTTTCTAACAAAAAGGATGTAGTGCAACAGAATAGCCAGGCTGGGCACTACAACTTGAGATCTAACGACCCTAATTTTTTAGGGGCAAGACAAAAACAACCACCCAGGTTCACTGGTCAAAAGAAAAAACAAAAGAACAATTGAACAACGTTGAGTTTTTTTCTTCCAACTTTGTAACACCTAAAGCTTTTTTAATAGAAGCAGACAACGTATTTGGTTCCTTTGTTACTAGTAGCGAAGACAATATTGTGAATGTTGTAGATGATTCTGTTCCTGAAATTAATGATTTAACTTCTTTTGAATGTAACAAACCTGTTCTTTTGTACAATGTTAATGGTGATTTTACAGTATACAATTTTTCAGACATTTCTATTCCACCTGATCTTATTGAATTGTTATCTAAAGGGTATACATATGTTCCACCTAAAAAAATTGACACTGTGAATACTATCAAAGACTTAAAACTGTTTATTAGAAAATTGAATTTAAATCTGATTTTAGGTAACTCTATAGTGAGCGAGATTAATCAATTTAGAGTACCTAGCACTTATAACCCTCCTTTACACCCTTTACTTAAAATGTTTGAACAGATATGCGAACTAGATATTCGCAACCTACCAGGGTCTAGGAATTTTAATAGTGCAGAATATTATAGAGAGAAAGAGTGTTTCGATTTTTTAAGAGTTAATGACATTAGGGTATGTAAACCTGATAAAGGAGGGGGTGCTGTTATTTTTGATTATGACGACTATGTTAACAGGATGACAAAATTGTTAAATTCTGCATCGTACGTGGAGAGTTCCCTTTCTGAAATTAACAAAGCTTATAGTTTAATTAAGAACACTATTGAGGATATGTTCATTGAAGGGAGAATCAGCCAAAATGTTTATAATTATATGTCAACTTCTTACCCAAGATTTCCTTGCCTTTTTGGGATACCTAAGATCCACAAGGATCTCATAGATCCTCCTATGAGACCACTAGTGGACAGTAGGGGGTCCCCAACTTATGCGTGCGCTAAAGTTGTTGATTCTATTTTACAAAAGTATTTAGTTAACATCAAACAAATCTGCAAGGATTCATGGATGCTTTTGAAGAATATGAATGAGCTTGAGTTTAACCCCAACTTCAATTTTTTAACGATCGATGTAAAAGACTTATACACCTGCATTCCCCACAACATAGCTCTGGATTGGGTTAGTGAAACTTTAAAACTACAAGGTAGTGCCTCAAGTGAAATAGCCATGGTTATGGAACTCCTAGACCTAATTTTGGACAACAACTTTTTTGTTTTTGAAGGAGGCTTTTACCTCAACAAAATTGGTGTTGCCATGGGGTCACCGTGCGGGGCTAGTGTTGCAAACATGGTTATGGCCCACTGGGAACACTTGTATGTTTACCATAATTGTACATTCAAGGATCGTATTATTTTTTACACACGTTTCCTTGACGATATTTTTATTCTATTAGATGGAGACTCAATGTCTAGTTCCCAACTTGTTGAGTATTTTAACTCTACTACCCCTTTTTTGTATTTCACCCACAATTTTGACTCACTTTCTATTGCTTACTTAGATATCCTACTAGTAAAAGATATCACACTTAATATGTGGGCAGCCTCAATTTACAGAAAAACCACCTATTGTAACTGTATGTTACATTTTACTAGTTGTCATCCTCGATACCAAAAACGGTCTATTATTAAGGGGCAACTTGTCCGAGCGGCCCGCATAATTTCAGTTGATGATGTCTTTTACAATGAGTGTAAATTTATCAAAGAAATGTTTCTTTGCAGGGGGTACCCTGAATTATTCATCGATGAAATTATAGAGGAGGTAATGACTAAACGGCAGTCACATTTTTATACCCCTATTTTGAACAATTTTGTGTGCCCATCTACATCTACTTTACCAGTTGCTGCTCCTGAAACTAATTATTCTAACACTTCATTTATAACAACATACAACTTAAACAGCAGTAACTGTTTTAAAATTCTATTGAAAAACTGGGATATTTTTAAAGGTGACAACAGAGTATTTTCAAGTGTGGGAGAACGTCCAGTAGAGATTTACAGAAGGGGTAAGAACTTGAAAGAATATTGTGAAAACAAGGTCAGTATGGTTAGAACACCAGGAATGTATAAGTGTCAATCTTGCAATTATTGTGTCCATGTTGAAGAATCTAATAGTTGGTAAACGCCAATATTTCCTAAAGTTGAGAAACAATTGTAATTCTACCATGGTTGTATACCTTGCTTTATGTCAGTCTTGTCCTGCCTACTATGTAGGCAAGACCGAAAGAAAGCTACACAACCGTATTTATGAGCATTTATATGCAATTAAAAAACAAAAACTTGAAAATGCATTAGCAAAACATGTTGACCAACTTCCTGACCACTCCTTTAAGTTTATTGTGATAGATCAAGTTAACACCAAACTACGGGGAGGGCCAGTAGAACTTAGACTGGAGGAATTAGAACTAACATGGCAAATTAGACTGAACGCTTATACCCAGCCAGGGCTAAATGAAGGGTGCACTATTAGTAGTTTATTAAAGCTTAAAAGTTTAGTTCGTTAATTTGTCCAGTATTAGCTAGATAATTTTGAAACAACTTGTTACAAGAGAGTGAAGGTTTATATAAATATTTTACAAATATAGATTTTGTGTAATTGTTAAAATACATTTATATATTAATTCTTGATGTTTTTTATAAACTTGAATAATTGTTTATTGGTTTCTTTTATATGCTATGTGTTTTTAAAAATGGGTGTCATTGATTGTTCTAAAAGGTATTTGATTGGTCAATTTGAAGGTATTCATTAGTATATAACTTGACCATTTTAATTTGTGAATTGTCTGAAGAAGTTTGTGTTATACATAAACGAAAAGCGCTTAACTCATTGACGTTGTATGTGCCTTCCTTACTTCTTTGCTCAGTGTTTTCGTTATTCCAGTTTGTTTGCCTTGTAGTTTTTCATGTTTGAATCTTTATCGAAAAGAGACAAACTAAATGTGTGAAGCTAGGGCTAATTTTTATTTTATTTTTATTTTTTATTTTTATTTTTATTTTCCATTTGTTGACCGGGAATGTCCGACTAGGTTCCACAGAGCCTGTTTTCAGCGGAGGCCCGGGGAGAAATGCTCCAGATGCATGTCTTTGGAATGTGGGAGGAAACCGGAGTACCCGGAGGAAACCCACGCGCACACAGGGAGAACATGCAAACTCCACACAGAAGGCACCCCAGCCGAGAATCGAACCGGAGAACCTCTTGCTGTGAGGCGACAATGTTAACCACTGCACCACTGTGCCGCCCAATTAATAGGAAGTGGTGAATCTAATCAGGAAAGAATGCAGCATTGCCTCAGGCCACATAACTTGAGCTTAGGGAGGTTTATCACATAAACATAAGACTATGTTTGGGTGACTATGCTAACAAAAAGTTACAGGGACATTTTGATCTTGAGAAACTTCATTAGTTTACTGTTATTGAAAATGATCCAAGTAAGGAAAAAGAACCAGATAATAAACTTACAACTCTAAAGCGATTTCACCTAACAACCAATAAGTACGTGAGGATTTATCAGATCAGTGTAGAACAGTACAATGGTCTTAAGTGCATTTATATGGTCACTCCACTAAATAATAAATATGTGTACATGACAGACCTGATTATGAGACCTGAAAAAAAAGTTAACAGATTTTGCAACATTAAACAGTGAGTGTATGGAAACCAGTATTAAAATCTTGTATAACTTAATGGGCCAAAGTTTTAACACTGTTGCCTATTAGTAATACTATTCCTGATAAATGCACTGGAATTTGAAATGACAGAACTCTGTTTCAGAAGGCAGTGTTACATATAAATTTAAACGTTCTTCTACGCCCATGATGTTAACGTACCTAATTTTTTCTTAAGTGGTCCTGTACAATGTGAATATAATACTAATTATCAATACAATGAAGGAATATAAGAAAATACAGTATCTGTTATAAAAGGCTATTATGGTCCAGTTTTTAAGTTCAAGTACATAAGTTGATGGAGTAGTTTGCCTTCAGTCCCAGGTGTCCATAAGCTTTTAGGTGAATTTGCCACTCTAGTTCCTTTTTCAAAAGTATACCTTCTGTGTTGCCTTCAAGTGGGCCAGTTGTTACTTTCTACAGTATGTGGAACACACATTTCTCAAAGTTTCTATAGTAAAGATCATGTCTGATTAGTGGATTATTAAGATCTTTTAGTCGGATGTCTGGTAAGTGTTTAGTAATCCTTATCTTTAGGGCATTGATAGTCTTGCCTATATAGAATGCTATGCAGCTGCCTCTGTAAATTACAAACTTGCTTCTGCAGTCACCTCTCGCTGTACTGTTATATCTCCTTTTTGAGTTTGGACAAAACAAGGCTGTTTCTCTTACTCATAAAGTCACAGCATCTGCATTATGGAGGCATGCTGAGAAAGGTAATTAGCATTTGCCTCCATAGTTGGCAAAGCATGTCTTTCTACCTAGCTCCTAATATCTTGCCTT